>NC_085844.1:108862003-109165503 GCF_035594765.1 Anolis carolinensis
TTCTGCTGGCCTGTTTATGTTGGAGAAGTGAGACTCTACTATAGATGCTTTTGAACTGTGGTGTTGGGGGAAAATCCTGAGAATGCCTTGGACCACAAGAAGATCAAACCAGTCCATCCTCCAGGAAATAAAGCCTGACTGCTCACTGGAGGGAAGGATATTAGAGGCAAAGATGAAACACTTTGGCCACATAATGAGAAGACAGGAAAGCATAGAGAAGAGAATGATGTTGGGGGAAATGGAAGGAAAAAGGAAGATGGGTCGACCAAGGGCAATGTGGATGGATGGTATCTTTGAAGTGACTGGCTTGACCTTGAAGGAGGTGGGGGTGATGATGGCTGACAGGAAGCTCTGGCATGGGCTGGTCCATGAGGTCACAAAGAGTCGGAAGCGAATGAACGAATAAACAAGAACAACAATCCTGTTTTGGTCCCTTATCTGTGATGAATTAGATAATTATTCATTTTGGTTGGCTGATAGTGATTACCAGAGTGTGAAATCCCAGTTTTCGTTAGGGAATTTGGCCAGAACTTGATCTTCCAAATTGATGCCGAATATCTGCATCTTCTTTTACCAGAATGGTGTGGTAGTTTTTGCCTTATGATCCTTTCCAAACCAGCTAAGGTGCATTAGCAAACACACATTACAAGTTCACACTGTATTGCTGGTGACAAAAACAGAACAGTATTGCTGTGATTCACAGGTGACCAAGGTGAGATGAGAATGGACCACTGATATAAAATCCATTGTCAGCCTAAAGCACGTCACATGAACCAATTTAGACAAGCTGAACTGTGTTATGCTATCCTCATTTTCACCTGAAGAAGACAGCTGCAGATTTGGAAGGGGGAGGATATTTTCTGGTCATTTAGCATATTTTGCAGGGTGCACTTTCCACAAGGAATGTATAGAGCAAAATAATGGATGTGAATGCTCTCCTTAGAGACAAATATGGATTGTAACAGCATCAACCATTTGTGCATATTTCCCATCATTTGTATACTTATACACAGCTGTTCTTCTATGTCTGAGCTAGGATTTGAAATAGAACAATATTTCAGTCCCCTTACTCAGAATAATTTAGTCTTTCTGGCACAAATTGCCCACACGAGCATTCTTTGCGGCAATAGGTATTTGTTTTGCTTTCACCTGATTATTAGCACACCTGCCCACTTGGAATACATTTGGATCATTGAGTCATTTTTGTGCAGGCAACTAAGTATTTATCAGCTGGTGAATGGTTTTCTATTATTATTCAGTTATGCTGAACTGCTATTACAATGTATGAATCTGTTGAGTAATAAATATGGTGCCCTGGCCTCTTGAAAGAAAAGTGCACACATAGTAATACTGTTCTTCTAAGCAAGATAAGAACTTTAAGTGAATGAGCATCTGACTTTATTTGATTTTTAATTCTAATAGCACAAGAACATCTGACTGAAATAGTATTTTGAAGATGATTTTTTTAAAAAAAATATTATAGACCAGCTTACACTGCCATATGCTCTAAATAAAATAATCTCTAAAAGCTGGTTACTTTGACCCTGCAAATCTCAGAGCTGGTCAGTGCAAAGTGTTATTTCATGATATTTTAGTCTGTCTAAAATGTGTTTGTGTATGCATCCATGCATTGTGTTTATAGCTCTCTGTCTTTACATGCATACTTTCACCCTACCTATTCAACTTGTATGCAGAACACATCATGCGAGGTGTGGGGCTTGATGATTCCAAGGCCGGAGTTAAATTTGCTAGAAGAAACATTAACAACCTTAGGTATGCAGATGATACCACTCTGATGGCTGAAAGTGAGGAGGTGCTGAGGACCCTTATCACCAAGGTGAAAGAAGAAAGTGCAAAAGCTGGGTTGCAGTTAAATATCAAGAAAACCAAGATCATGGAAACTACACCTATTGATAACTGGAAAATAGAAGGAGAAAACGTGGAGGCAGTGAAAGATTTTATATTTCTAGGCGCGAAGATCACTGCAGATGCAGACTGCAGCCAGGAAATCAGAAGACGTTTACTTCTTGGGAGGAGAGCAATGGCAATTTTGATAAAATAGTGAAGAGCAGAGACATCACACTGGCAATGAAGGTCCGCATAGTCAAAGCAATGGTATTCCCCATAGTAACTTATGGTTGCGAGAGCTGGACCATAAGGAAGGCTGAACGAAGGAAGATAGATGCTTTTGAACTTTGGTGCTGGAGGAAAATCCTGAGAGTGCCGTGGACCGCAAGAAGATCCGTTGGATTCGTTTCAATTGGTTCAGCCTGAGGACGTAGACAAGATGCTTGGAGAGGTGAGGGCGACCACATGCATCCTAGACCCCTGCCCATCCTGGCTGGTGAGAGAAGCCAGAGGGGGATTGGCCGAGTGGGTGAAGGTGGTGGTGAATGCCTCCCTTCGGGAAGGCATATCTCCAGCGAGCCTTAAATTGGCTGTGATCAAACCGCTGTTGAAGAAGCCATCACTGGACCCCACTCAATTGGAGAACTATCGGCCTATTTCCAATCTCCCCTTTTTGGGCAAGGTCGTGGAATGTGTGGTGGCCGCACAACTCCATTCTTGGTAGATACTGTTTTTCTGGATCCGGCACAGTCTGGCTTCAGGCCGGGGCATGGTACCGAGACAGCCTTGGTCGCCTTAGTCGATGATCTACGCCGGGAACTGAACAGGGGGAGTGTGTCCCTGCTGGTTCTGCTGGGCCTCTCAGCGGCCTTCGATACTGTCGATCACGGTATCCTTCTGGGGCCCCTTGCCGGGATGGGTCTTGGGGGTACTGTTCTGCAGTGGCTCCGGTCCTTCCTGGAGGGTCGTTCCCATATGGTGTCATTGGGGGACACCTGCTCGGCCCCACAACCATTGACTTGTGGGGTCCCGCAGGGGTCAATACTGTCCCCCATGTTGTTCAACATATACATGAAGCCATTGGGAGAGATCATCCAGAGTTTCGGGGTGCCGTATCATCTGTATGCAGATGATGTCCAGCTCTGTCACTCCTTCCCAACTGTCACTAAGGAGGCTGTTCAGGTCCTGAACCGGTGTCTGGCCGCTGTATCGGACTGGATGAGGGCGAACAAATTGAAACTTAATCCAGACAAGACAGAGGTCCTCCTGGTCAGTCACAGGGCTGAACAGGGTATAGGGCTACAGCCTGTGTTGGATGGGGTCGCAACTCCACCTTGTGTGCCAGCTGCGCCCGTACCTTGGGAGGTCTGACTTGGCCACGGTGGTCCACGCTCTGGTTACAGCTCGTTTGGACTACTGCAGCACGCTCTACGTGGGGCTGCCTTTGAAGATGGCTCAGAAGCTCCAACTAGTACAACGGGCAGCAGCCAGACTAATAACAGGAGCGGCTTACAGGGAGCGTACTACTCCCATGTTGAGTCAGCTCCACTGGCTGCCGATATGCTACCGAGCCCAATTCAAAGTGCTGGTTTTGACCTACAAAGCCCTAAATGGTTCTGGCCCATCTTACCTGTCCGAATGTATCTCCCCCTATGAGCCTTCTAGAACTCTTAGATCATTGGGGGAGGCCCTGCTCTCGGTCCCACCAGCCTCGCAGGTAAGGCTGGTGGGAACGAGGGACAGGGCCTTCTCGGTAGTGGCTCCTCGGCTGTGGAACACCCTCCCCAGCAACATACGGCAGATACCAACTCTCCTAGGCTTCAGGAAAGCCTTAAAGACATGGTTGTGCACACAAGCTTTTAATGAATGAGAACATGGACTTTACATAACCTGTACGAAGACTTGAGGATTCTGGATGAATGGATTTTAATCTTGGACATTCTTAAAATTTTATATAATGTGATTTTATTTTGTAATGGTATCTGTTTTATATGAACTGTTGTTTTGTAGATTGTTTTATGTGAATTGTTGTTTTTACATTGTTTTTAGGCATTGAATTTTTGCCATTTACTGTAAGCTGCTTTGAGTCTCCTCAAAGAGAAAGGCGGGGTAAAAGTGATGTAAATAAATAAATAAATAAATAAGATCCAACCAGTCCATCCTCCAGGAAATAATGCCCGACTGCTCACTGGTGGGAAGGATATTAGAGGAAAAGTGGAAGTATTTTGGCCACATCATGAGAAGACAGGAAAGCTTGGAAAAGATCACGATGCTGGGGAAAATGGAAGGAAAAAGGAAGAGAGGCCGACCAAGGGCAAGATGGATGGACAGTATCCTTGATGTGACTGGCTTCACCTTGAAGGAACTGGGGGCGGCAACGGCCGACAGGGAGCTCTGGTGTGGACTGGTCCATGAGGTCACGAAGTGTCTGAAGCGACTATGCGACTGAGCAACAAAAGTCTTTACATGCTAGATCTCAAGGAAGCATTTGTCCTGCTCTTAGGATATCTCATGTACACTGGCTGTTTCGACATTACAGACACTGATATGAAGGCCACTGGAAAGAGATTATTACTTTGTTTATTTCAGCAACCACTTTTATCTGCCTCATGGGGCTTTTCTACACATCTAAAATATGCTTCATTTTCACACCACATGTTCCCAATCTGCATTGACCATGCAGTGAATGCTGTTAACACCACACACATCAAATGTGATTACCATAACTGGCCTCACATTTTCTCCTGGCCAACTCATCTTTCTTTTAGGTGGAGGTCCATGGTCCATGTTTCCAATGTTTTGCATTGTTTTCAGTCATATGGCCAGGTTCTTCCTATGTCATGCATGTGATGTTAATGTGGGATTTGTGTATTGATAGTGTTTAAATGAAATTTGTGTCTTGTCTGTATTGCATAATGATTGCATCATCCAGAGTGTACTATAGTCTGGAAAGAGTTAATTGCTAAGAAGCTGTGTTGACCTTGATGTGTGACTGGAGCTAGGGAGTGTCCAGACACAAGTGTGTATGCATTGCTGATTGCATCAGTTCTGTTCTGAGTTGAGTTCTGTCTGCCTAGAGTGAAAGTCAAGTCCTGTGTTTGTCTGCAAGTCTGTTTGTCTTGATTATTACTGCTTACAGTAAAACTTTGTATATAGTTTTACCATCGTCTCTGATGTCTCTTTGTTCTGCACTCCACTGATTCCATACAACTACTGCTGCGCTGCAAAATTACTCTGACATGTAAATATACACATTTTTGTTAAATGAAGATGTAGTAATACTGATACACACACACAGACACACACACAGACACACACACAGACACACACACACACACACACAGAGAGAGAGAGAGAGAGAGAGAGAGAAACTACCTTTAAAAATGTTGACTTAAATTTTAACACCTAACTTGGGAGTGAACCTGATGGGCATAGTCATCTTTCACCAACCTGTTTTTCCCACCACTATCTCTTCCAGTTTCATATGTGAAGCTACCTAACCACATGCCAAAAATATTGGATTTTTTTAAAAAAAAATCTTTAGAGTCAAAAGAAGGGGGGGTTGCACCTGATTAAAGCCTCCAAAATTGCAGGGGTTCACAACACTGTAATTTAATCCCACCAAACACATTGGTTTCTTGCTCTGTTTCTTTATTTGAGAAATGTGTGAGTAGCTACACTATTGCCAGTAACCTTCAGCCACAATTATGTGCTTCTGAGTATGTTATCAATGTCTGTAATTAGCTTCTCTGTGATTATGAAACTTCTTTCCCCTCAAGGCTCATCTCAGTCCTGATATGAAATCTTTCAGGAAAAATGGAAGAACACTCTCTGCCCTGGCTTTTTCGTGTCTTTACCGAAAGGTTTAAGGAGTGCTTTACAGGACTGCAGAAAGCAATTAGCAGTTGCATGATTATAGTAAGTACTAAGCAGAAGTTGAGCATTATAGCCAATGCTAAACAATCTGGGTTAGGAATTTGGGGGGTGGGTGGGATGAATTTCACCCTAAGAATCCCAGATGAGAAGCTAAAACATCTGTTATGTCTTATTCAGAAGAAATCTTTCACTGGCACTAAGAGAAGTTTTCGTCCTAGTACAAATACCAGCTGCAGGAAGTTTCGACCAAGAATGGAAATGTACCAAGGGCAGGAAGGTTAAGCACAAACCTGATGGCTGAAGTAGCTATGCCAGCGAAGGTGGTGGCATGGCAGCAGGGGCAAAATGATCAAGGGCACTGTGAAAGCCATCTTTGTCAGGAGAGAAAACAATCCTGTTGGGTTCCAAGCTGTTTGGCAGGGCAGCTCTCTCCGGAGGAAGATAGCTTTTCTCTGTTCTCCCCACATGCCACTGAGACACTGTACCAAGATGTGCCTTATGTGAGCCTAACAAACTGTTCTACTGGCATACGTCACTAAAAATTTTCAAGCCACAATCTTATCTCACCACCTGCTAAATTTCTGATCTGGATCACTCTTCCTTAGCTTTGTTTTGCTGTTCAAAAAACACATTGCTCCTACTGACATGATTATTATCACATCTGACATGCCCCACATTGCAACTAGCTAAGCATCCAAGACTTGTGCTATTTTAATAAAAAATATCCTCTATTCAGTATCAAAAGAAATCCACTCTAATTTTGTGGTGTAATGGATTACAACCCCCCTGCAAAAAAACCCAAAAAATAAGATTTCAAAACTCTCTGTTTCTTTTTTCCTTCTTTCCTTCCTTCCACACACACATTTCCTCTCCTTTTCTTTGGACAACTGAAATTCATTCTGGGCTGCCTTGTGAAGTTATTCATTTTGATGAGGTACAGTGTAGAAAATCATACAATATAGAGTATGTTATTAATCAAAGCTATTCACTGCAGCTTTAACTGTGACCATTGTTGGAAACTGGAAAAGTACAGTCTAAATCTGATTGGTTATTCCTGTCATTGTAGACTCTGCATATGGAACAGGTTTCCTCACTCTTCTAGGACAGATAAAATACATAGGGGGGAATTTATTCATTTTATGATTTTTCTTAAAAAAAAATATTTTTAGCCATTTGTATATAATTGCATTGTGACTGTAGTTTTGACAGACCATGTTTATGATTTTGAGATTTTCAGCATCCAGATAGCAATAGAGCAAGCCTTAATTATATGGGAAAAATAGAAAGGGGTTAATAAATAAGTGAGTGTCTCTGAGCGAGTATTCAAAACACAGAATACTTGTTTTTATTTGGAAATGCTTTAATTCAGAAGCCCATATTTTTTTGACAGCTGGACCAGACTAAGAGTAGAGCTGTAGCATACTGTTTACTAGAATTGTGAATGTTTGAAATAAGCTTTTTTAATCTCCTTCTGTGTTTCTCCCCCTTCTTAAATCTCTGATGTCTGGGGTCTCCATTATGTTCCTTCCCATTTCTAGGCACTTTGGTCATGAACTGTGGCATTTTGTGATGATTTAATCTCTTCTTTTTAAGAACTTTAAAGTGCTTCATAATCCACTGTGAATACTGCAATAATGGAGCATGAAATTGTTCATAAATTTATAAATTGATCTATAGGGGGGAGAATCTAAACTGAAATCTTATAAATTTGTTTGTAATAAACCAGGAAAATGTCCATCATTATGATGATGATAACAGATGAATTCTGTTAACTGTTTTTTTCACATACAGAGCACATATTTTAAGAGGGTGTTTTAAAGCTTAATTGAAATCCAAAATACACAGTTAACTAAATACACGGCCTCCCATTTCTCTCTCTCTCTCTCTCTGGGCCCCTCTTCATTGATAGGAAACGTGGGCACAATCTAGTATTCTGTCAGATACACTCTCACTCTCCTTGGTTTGTCAGCCACCCTAGGGGTTTCCACATCTCCCATGTCCTGGCTGTCCTCAGCCACAACACACTACCTACTTTCTTCTCAACACTCTGGCTGACATCATTCAGAAAGTCACCACACTAACAGAAATGGGTGTGGGGACATCATCCAGAAAACTGAAAACAAGGTTAGGTTGCAGGTTGTGCCTGCAGATGCCATGATATTTTTTTTGGGGGGGGGGTGTGCACAACAACGGGGCATTGCTACCCTATGTCCTTGAGCCATTTGGATCCAAGGAGTGAAGGATGACAGTGATGATGGTTTAAGTCAGTTCCAGTTTGGAACCAGCCCAACTGTCTTCATAGCCTGAATCCTTAGTTGGTATTCAGGTTTTACCCTGACTTAGCTACACCCGGGGAAAGGCTGAGTTTAGGCAGCCTTGCCCAGGGTTAATCCAGACCAGCATTTATCAATCATAGGGCTGATCCAGTTACAAGTTAACCTAAGTCCTCAGTGTAGTTGAGCCCTCCCTCCCTCAAAATAAGATCCATGGATTTAGATGGATAACAACATAACTTACTGTATCATTTGTGTCGATACAATCATAGTAGGAAAGATGAGACACTGCAAAAATCTGAGATAATAATTGTCCCCCCTTTTTGGTAGGCCTTTTATGTCAACTCTAAGCCCCTTATGCAGAAAAATGTTCATTGTTTTTTTTTTTTTTAAAAAAAATGGAGTAGATACTTTAGAATGAGAAGAAGGCTTTGCTTTGATAGTTAAAAAGGTAAAGGTTTCCCCTGACGCTAAGTCCAGTCATGTCTGACTCTGGGGGTTGGTGCTCATCTCCATTTCTAAGCCGAAGAGCCGGCGTTGTCCATAGACACCTCCAAGGTCATGTGGCCGGCATGACTGCATGGAGCGCCGTTACTCTACATGAAATCATCAAGGAGATGATTCTATTCTCTTTGAATTTTGAGGTATTTTCAGATCTGATATGAACCGAGAGGCTCTTCCTTCAGTTTCTCAACCTATCATTTCTATATGTAGCCAATTCAGATTTTTCACCTTCTTTGAAGAAGAGATTTCCTCTCTATGTGTAATCGCAAAACATATCCACAAACCAAGTAGTTTTTATCTAGTTTGTGGAAATATCAGAGTGCAAATTGCTAGGCATATCCATTACACCCATAGATATTCTCCCCAAGTTTCAAAAATTGAACATCTCAATTTCCCTACAAGCAATTACATCTATATCCTTTCCAAAATGGAACTATGCTACTGTAACATCCATGTTGATGCAACACACTAACCTGCCAAATAAATGTGTTCCACACAATCAAGGAAGACCCTGTTATGTGGAGGACAAAAAAAAAAAATCTCCTCCTTCCCATTCCTCCTTCACATCTTCCCTTTGGTATTATCTCTTACTTCTCCACCATGTTTGGGTCCACTAAATAATTTATGTGGCCATTTTTGATTACATCACATTTTGGGATCTATACTTAATAATATGTTTCTTCTTCTACAGCTCTGTAACAGTATGGACATCTCCCGAATTATATATCTATAGACAAGTTGTTGTTGTTGGTATATCCCTCCTTTGGAACTCAAGGTGGCTCATCAGAGTTAGGATGTGAAAAATGTCCAACACAAAAAATATAATCAAGCTATCAAAATGTGAAACTTGTCAAAAACATGAAACATTAAAAGGAAAAAAAAACTTGTAAGCAACACAGTTACTGCCTTATCACATCAAAGCAGTAGTACTAAGATTTTATGAGAATAAGCCTGCAATTGTATCATATTGACGACTCAGGTCATTGGGTAAACAAATGAAATACTACGAAGGTTTGTCTCAGTGGATGTTATGTCTGCTTGATAAATGATAGAACTTACGTGATGCAGAAGCTGACTCATGAGGTATGTGTGTGAGACAGCAGGAAAATAAAGCAAACTGAGCTGATTCTTCTACAAATAGTTGCAGGGAAAAACTGAGGGAATCATGCTGAAAACAGTCTGAAAAGATCAGGCTATGTGTGATGGAGAAACAAGCAGCCTGTATGTAAGATTCAAACTGAGACCTCTGTACTATTTGTAATTTGTTTTGGCCCCCAGCCTCTGACTGGTTGAAGGAAATAATAATGATTGAAGGAAACAATAATTAAAAAATATTACACTCCCTCAAATATATTAATGTACACTATAAAGGTGTGAGGCTGGAAGTTGCTATACAATAAGTGACCCAGCAACTTATGGGGAGGGCAGAATTTCTCATCATACATGAGTATGCATAAAGTATGGGCATCCAAAAAAAATTTGACAGTCCATGTCACTCAAATGAATTTTAAGTTTTAAGTAAGCTTATATTGATCATTACTAGGGATAAAGAAGAATTTAATCCAGTATGCATGTTGATGAAAACATTCCTGATTGATGCTCCAAAACCTTGTACAGGAACCAAAACACAGTTGTGCTGTGAAATATGCAGTTCTTCAGACATTATGATTATGTTGCAGAGAAAATGCACATACAAATACTGACATCAGATTAAAGGATTCACCAAATGCACATATTAGGGAGGGCACATTCCGTATAATCATTATATACTTTAAGATAAATACATACATTTGAAAAAGTGAAAACTGCTAAAGAAATCCAAGGACATGGAAATGTTACAAAACTGACAAATTAAGTGAAAATGGAGTTGATGATCCACTAACCTTCATTCACATCTCTTACCAAACAAGGAAAATTTTTAATATGTGTTTTAAGATTTTGAATATGTACCTTGCGAGTCTGAAGTGACCTTAGCTAGGATTATAGGACCCAACTACACTGCTGTCTAATGCAATTTGAAACTGCATTATATGGTGAGTATAGATGGGGCCTCAGTGCTCTATGCTGTCTGTATTTCAGAAATAGATTTTGGTCATTCTATCCTAACTTGCCTGTTTCTACCATTTCATCGAATGGCATCACATAGGAGAATATTTAATTCTGGATCATTTCTTTTCACTCATTATGAACTTTCAGCTATTCTATGGTTAGATGAGGACAAGTTTCATGCTTTGTATGCAAAAAAGCAAAACTTCTACCCCTCTATACTGTTAGCACTGATCAAAATCAGTGATCAAAATCAGATTGCAAAGACTTGAAGTTGTTTTCCTTTTGAGCAGAGCAAATGCATTCACATTGCAATTGGGTTTCCATTTTACTCAAATGCCATTACTGTCTTGAATGGTTCCACTGAGGTTTATGCCAATGTTGTTAATTTCACAGCAAAGAAAAGCTGATGATTTTTAAACACTCTTAACTAGGAAAGTGGATCCTTTACAAATTTGCCAATAAGCAAATGTTCCTCAAGTTAATTGGTAAGGCAGTTGTTCTGTCTTTTATCAGAAATTGACAGAAGTGATAAAAAGTGATGGAAAGAATTGTAGGTTGTCATAGAGATAGAAACTGTGTAGTGGGGGCTAGAATCTGGAAAGTCTGAAAGCTGTATTATTCTGATGAATAAAGACTGAAATTATTGTAAAATGTACTTTTGTATATAGTTCCATCAATAAATATAATTTATCCAGCCATTCAAATACTTCCTAAAACCATTGTAGTCCTACTATGCAAATTGCACTCTAACTATGGTAAATCAGTACATGAAGAAGGGAATAAGGAAATCCTACCCCACCTGCTGTGTCCTCAGTTTCACTGAATTCTTCATGTTGAGATCAATAAGTCCAAAAAGGTGTGTTTCATCATATAGGTGCTTTTCATACAATTGAGGACCCTGATTTTATCATTATTCTCAGTCATAAAGAAGTTATCTTCTTCGGAACTGTCACTCTCCTTGTGAGGATAACCAAAACATTGGGGGCCAGGGGGGATGTAGCTAGCATACTTTCCCTTTGTGTGTTGATTTTGTATCATTAGGTAAAGACTACATAAGGCTCAGGAACCCTGGTGGTGAAGTGCGTTAAAGCATTGAGCTGGAGACCGAAAGGTCCCAGGTTCAAACCCCGGGAGCGGCGTGAGCAGCCATTGTTAGCTCCAGCTCCTGCCAACCTAGCAGTTTGAAAACATGCCAATGTGAGTAGATCAATAGGTACCGCTCCGGCGGGAAGGTAAAGGCACTCCATGCAGTCATGCCGGCCACATGACCTTGGAGGTGTCTACCGGCAACGCCGGCTCTTCGGCTTAGAAATGGAGATGAGCACCAACCCCCAGAGTCAGACATGACTGGACTTAACATCAGGGGAAACCTTTACCTTTTTTACATAAGGCTTATAGAAGAAATGAATTCCTTATTACTGGCTATCATTTGCATAACACTTTAAACATAAAATCAACTTAGTTTTCATCATAACAAATCCTATAGCAAAGAACGGCTGTTAACGGTTCTGGTTTTAAACTGGAGAACCTAGTCAGAAACACGATAACTTGTCCATGGTTAGCATGGTCAACCCAAAAAGCATATTACACTCAAACACTCACAGTGAAAGGCAAAGCTCTAGAGTTGTTTTGATGATACTACAGATCTTCAATTAGTTGTTTGGGTTGCTGATAACTGAGAGTTCCAAGTGAATCTTGGAACTCTCTGTTCTATGTTATGGCATTGAATGTTTGCCTCTATGTGTGCAATGTGATCCGTCCTGAGTCCCCTTCGGGGTGAGAAGGGCGGAATATAAATGCTGTAAATAAATAAATAAATCTTGCCATTGCTTAGAATGATACTAAGAACAACAATATCATTTAGCAATCTAAAAAAATAATAATGATTAATCTCAGAAGCCCAGCACCACCATTAGACAGACTACACAAAATATCTTAGAAAGTTAATGTTCAGGATCAGCAATGGCACTCTCCTGCCCGTTCTCCTTGAATCTTCCAGCTGTTAGAGGACACAGCCAGACAGCTATTCTCACCCTCTAAACCTACCTGCTGGCTGTCATGGAAGATGTCCAATATTGTAATAATACTGGGCTGGAATTTAGTCAACTTCTGTTTGTGGAATGAAAAAGGTTTACCTACCATTTTTGCCTATTATTTCAAGCAGCAGAATAGCTTGAGATAATAGAATTAGAACAACATTCATGTTAAGATGAACATCTGCCTTACATCTCTGATCTATGGAAAGGTGTCCACCCCACCCTGAACACCGCTGAAGTTCATTTTTGTGAATTGAGTTTGAGAAAGCATACCATTAAGATTTTTTTACTTTAAAAGGGAAATGTATCTTTGAAGAAAATATATTATTCAGCAAAGAAATACTTTTGATTATTTTTAATGAAATATCTACCTTTTCTGCATAAAACTGTTAAGTTCCAGACATTACATTTCTGGATGGTGTGTTAAGACTGTGCTGTCAAAACAATACTGTGTGTTAGATTTCTTGTCTCATGTAACCAATCAGTTGTAATCCTTCCCAATAATTAGTAGGAATGTCTAAAAATACACATGCAACTTTGTATGTCATGTTCCTCTGTTTTTCTTTCCACAGATTGCATCCTGTAGTTTCTTCAATCTACTATTCCCTTAATTCTTCCAGGCTTCCCTGCTTCGGTTCAGCATTCACCTTCATATTCCATTTTAAACCAGCCTCCTCATATATATTTTACAGTCTATTCACTCAGTATTACTGAGATGTCTGAGCCATGCTGTTCAGTTAATTAAAATGGATACATTTTTCTTTTCTGTGTTTATCTTTCGCCTATTCATTTTTTCACTGTTCATTGTAAAGCTCTTTGCTTGAAAATGACTGTATTATTCTCTAATACAAGACAATGTGGGTTGTTGTGCATTTTCTGGGCTGTATGGCCATGTTCCAGAAGCATTTTCTCCTGACGTTTCACCCACATCTATGGCAGGCATCCTCAGAGGTTGTGAGGTATATTGGAAAACTAAGCAAGGGAGGTTTATATATCTGTGGAAGGTCCAGGGTTGGAGAAAGAACTCTTATCTGTTGGAGGCCAGTGTGAATGTTGTAATTAATCACCTTGATTAGCATTAATGGCCTTGCAAGCTTCATTCCTGCCTGGGGGAATCCTTTGTTCGGAGGTATTAGCTGACCCTGACTGATTCATGTCTATAATTCCTCTGTTTTCAGAGTGTTGTTCTTTATCTACTGTTCTGATTTTAGAGTTTTTTTAAAAAATACTGGTAGACAGATATTGTTCATTTTCATGGTTTCTTCCTTTCTGTTGAAATTGTTCACATGTTTGTGGATACCACCACAGACATCAGAAGAGCTGCAAGGCCAAGAATAATCCTGGAAAATGCAGTGATTCCAGCCATGAAAGCCTTTGACAACACAAGACAATGTGTTCGGTAGCTGTGGCAGTTTTATTGTGCTTTGGTAGTCCTATAAGTAACAGCTGTAAGGTGCATAAGTTACTTTACAGAATCAACACATCTACAGACCAAGTTTAAATTTGTACAGAAACATACACATAGAACTTTTATATGACAAAAACAATACACTTTTTTAAAAACAAAAAACAACCTTTTTTTTTTAAAAAAAGAAAAATTATCAAGAGTTGTTAATTTTCATTCCATATAGGACCAGTCTTTTCTTTAGTCAAAGGAAGAAAGGTTTAGTAGGTTGTGGATGCTCTAGAACAGTGGGTGGAAGGTAAAAAGGTAAAGGTTTCCCCTGACATTAAATCCAGTCATGTCTGACTCTGGGGGTTGGTGCTCATCTCCATTTCTAAGCCGAAGAGCCGGCGTTGTCCGTAGACACCTCCAAGGTCATGTGGCCGGCATGACTGCATGGAGCGCCGTTTGAGGAGCCCCGGTAGCGAAGTGTGTTAAAGCACTGAACTGCTGAACTTGCAGACCGAAAGGTCCCAGGTTCAAATCCCTGGAGCGAAGTAAGCGCCCGCTATTGCTTCAGCTTCTTCCAACCTAGCAGTTCGAAAACATGCCAATGTGGGTAGATCAATAGGTACTGCTCCGGCAGGAAGGTAATGGGTGGAAGTTAGAGATGTACATATAAAACTGTCTGCTCTTTGCTCAGTAAATTAGTCCATGGCATTCAGGTGAAGTTAAAAAAAAAAAGGCTGTATTCATAGAAGGAGAAGGGAGACAGTAAGTCTGTTGCTAAAGGAGCATAGAATCCACTGCTTTTTTTAAAAAAAAATGCCTGTTGCAGTTTTCCCATTCTTTATGGAAATCCTTGCAGTGTTAGACTAACTCAACAGTAATTCAGAACAAATACTGCCAGTTTTTCTTCAGTTTATTTCCCAAATGTTGAAGGGTTTCTGTATAACCTGGAGCAGTTGAGGGAGAAGTGGCTATAAAACCACAAGAAGAATAGCTATGTCCATGGCAATGGATCAGTCATTTCCCCTGGCTAGTGTGAAAAGAGAAGAGTGTCCTCTTGTCCTGTGCTTAAAAGGGCAAAATGTTCTGGAGGAAATAGGGTGATAAGTTGTTCAGAGCAGATAATGAATATGCAAGAGAGGGGAATTTTAACTAAACAATTCTCAATTAGCAATTGCCTTGTGACTACTTCTGACTTAATAAGATCAATATCTGAGTGATTACTATATTTGCTTGAATGTAATGCACATCCTTTTTGGCTAAATTGCTTAGCCAAAATGAAGATGTGCATTACATTCAACGGTATATTAAAATAACAAGCCAAAACCTTGCCTATGCCCCTCCATTAGGCTGAGACTAGCAAACTCGCAAGTGTTTACATAGTGTTACTGGTGAAAATCTGTTACAGAATTGCTGGATTTGGATGCAGTGAAACTAGTCAGATATACCTGGAAAGAGAAGGAGAAGCCCCTAAGTTGCCCTCCCAGGTTTCCCCTTCTCTTTTCAGGTTTATCTGCCTAGTTTTCCTGCATCCAAATCCAGCAATTCTATAACAGATTTTCACCAGTAACACTATGTAACACTATATAACATTATAAATGCTATTTCCTAATTATATCTTTAATATAAATATGGAAAAGGTTTATTAAACTGCAAAAACTTTATCTTTGTGGGACACCCTGCAGCACATTTTGCTATAGTTTTTCAATGAATATCTCATAGAGTCTCAACCAACTCAGTACAGTTTGTGGCAGCCACAAACATGAAGTTTCTGGAGTATAATAACTACTTTCAGAGTAAGTCTTGCACAATTAAACAGGAAATAACATTTTCAAACTAGGAACAAAATTTCTTTTAAATTTTGTTACATAATGTCATCCTCAATGACAGTGGTTTCCTAGCACTACTGAGAGGGGGAGATTTTTCCCAGTCCTTGATCTTTCTCACTGGAAGTGCTGAGGCTTTACAAAGCTGAAGGTTCAGACACACTATCAAAAGATGAGACACTGTTGAAACAGTTTTGAATCCCATAAATAAAACAAACTATTGCTGAGCTAACAAATGTATAATACAGCTATGGTATTAAAACCAATAAGTTACAGTACTTTTCAGAGAAAACCTCCTGGTAGCTAAACTTGCAAATAATTTGTGCTGGCATCACCATTAGGAAGAGTGAGACAGTTGCTTCAGGCAGCATTTCTTGGGTGTCATAAAAGGCCAGTGAATTCCTATTTTATTCATTTTTATCATATTTTGATAGTCAGGAATGAGGAGAGATGTTCATGGGATTTTCAGCCTTGGGTGTAAAAAAAACCCCTGACTGACTTTAGATGCCATGCATCTTTGACTTGGGATGTTTAAGAGGCATAATCGTCTTCTCTGCCTCAGGGCAGCAAAATATCTTGGCCTGGCTGTGTGTTTGCAGCTGTGTCTCTCTCTATGCTGTTATCAGAAAACTGTAGCTCACCTTGTTGTACTTGTCCATTTTGCTCTTTCTTAGCTCTCCAAATAACATTACCCTTAGGCCATATGATGTTTGTTGTGCAAAGCCTATACATATCAAGTGTATAGAAGGTTTTAAAATAGCATTTTGCTTCTTCTTTCCCAAATGGGAGAGAGCTTGAAAAAAAGTGTTTCCAGGGTCAGAGAGATGAATTCTAATGATCACACAGGTCAGATGCTGGCTGTTCTGTTGGCCAAGATTTTTTGCTAGCTTTGAATAGTTAAGGCCAGCACTACAAAGGTCTATTTCACACATAGTAACAGACCATGCCCTTCCCATGTCAGAAGAGGCATCACATATCCAATCCTACAATAGCTTTGTAAAGCACTCTTGTGGCACCTTTGAAACTAACAGAGAGGATGACATTTTTAACATGACCTTTTGTAGGCTGGACATATTTCATCATTTGCATCTGATGAAGTGGACCTAGACCAGGAAAGTATACACTATATGATTATATCTTTCTGTCTTCCCCCCCCCCTCTCTGTCGCATAGTTGTCTCCGACTCTTCGTGACCTCATGGAGCAGTCCACGCCAGAGCTCCCTGTTCCTTCAAGGTCAAGCCAGTCACTTCAAGGATGCCGTCCATCCATCTCGCCCTTGGTCGGCCTCTTTTCCTTTTTCCTTCCATTTTCCCCAGCATCATGATCTTTTCCAAGCTTTCTTGTCTTCTCATGATGTGGCCAAAATACTTCAACTTTGCCTCTAATATCCTTCCCTCCAGTGAGTGCCGGGCATTATTTCCTGGAGTATGGACTGGTTGGATCTTCTTGCGGTCCAAGGCACTCTCAGGATTTTTCTCCAGCACCAGAGTTCAAAAGCATCTATCTTCCTTCGTTCAGCCTTCCTTATGGTCCATCTCTCACAACCATAGGTTACTATGGGGAATACCATTGCTTTGATTATGCGGACATTCGTTGCCGGTGTGATGTCTCTGCTTTTCACTATTACATGGGCACTATATCCTGAAGTATGTGAGAACTGTCTCCATGGTATTTACATGATGCATGGAGCCATCTCACACCCAGTGTGGGCACAGCCACTTAATGGAGTTGGGCCCTATATTAAAGAAAGTTGGAGAATTATCCAGAGATTCTCTGAAGCTCTGGAACAGCTTCAAATTCTGAGTAGTATCAACAGCTGGGCTGGTTCTGATTCAGAATCAGCCTTACTGTTTACATACCAATTTCCCCATACTTTGAAGTGCAGGAAAAACAGGGTAGTACTTATTGCAGCCCTCAGTGGGGCCTCCTCTTCCATTGGGCACATTGTTCACCCCAGCCCCAGTGGAGGACTGGGCCTGCTTGCATAAACCCAGGCAGCAGACAGAGCAAGCAGGCCCTGCCCTGCACCTGGCAGAAGAAGAGACCTTGCTAAAGACCCTGCTTAAGATGGTAGGTACTCTCACACCATAGGTCTTTGGCAGGGCTTTCTCCCCCATTAGGCACATGGCTTGCACCAGGCCCATCGCAAGACAGGGCCTGCTCGTGTAAGGTCGAGTGGCAGCTGGAGAAGAGCCACCCCAAGCCCCCCGGGGCTTCCTTCCTCACTAGGTGTAGCATTAGCTTTGCTCTTGTAAGTTAAATAACATAACATAAACAAACACAATTTTTGGAACTCCATAATAGTTTTCTAGTTTCTCTATGAATCACCATGTCTGATGTTACCTAGTTATTCAGAACCCATGCAAAACCACATTTTGACTTGTTAAATAGTTTCATTAGAATCACTCATCAAATAGCCTCCACAATGCACCATGCAATTCTTGTGACATTAAATTCTCTTACAGAGCTATTTTACCTCTGATGTCATTGTCTTTCCTACTACATATCCTGGCTGGTGAATTTATTGCTGCATAGAAATGTGCAGGTCTAAATAAGTCTTTAGATCTTATTTAGCATGTTTTGGGACCTCCCATGGGATAAGAATATTGCCTCAGTAAGCCACAGCAGCTCATGATTGAGTGAAAATATAACAGCACTAGGTGCCAACAACTGTTGAAAAAGAAAGGATAAAATAAATTAAATGCTTTTCAATTACAATGAGTGTTTTTATTGCTTTGTGCAGTAGCAAATTTCAATGTGTAACATAATATTAAGATTATCTACAAAACATAATCACCTGTGTTATATTAGGTCCTCTACTTTTATATAGAATATGGCCTCAAAAGCCTTTGTAGCAGAAGTCACTCAGGATGGGGAACCATTTCTGGCCCTACATAAAGACTTTCTCCAATGGCAGTTCCCATATTCCACTATGGGCCATGGTGAATGTGGTCATCTCACTTCCGTGATCCTAAGGAGGGTCTCAGGTAAGTTATGCTTGATAAATATGAATTGCAAGTAGACTTTGGTGTTTTAGGTAGGGAGCTGCCTATTACCACACCCCACATACATTTAAGGGACAGGTAGGGCAGAGCTAGCCTTATCTAGCTAGAAAATATTTCAATGCAAAAATATTAATACCTGCACCAAAAGTGCTTTTTCTGCATAGAATTGCTGTTTTATATTCATATCAACTATGTGTGAAATATTAATTCATATGTAGAAAATGTCTACTGTTCAAAAAGTACTACACTTTTTAGAATTCTGAGGCAACCTAGTGAGAACGCTGAAGCAACCTAGTGCCAGACCCAAAAATTGGTTCCATAAAGAGTGCATAATAGTAAACAAACAGATTTGCTCACTCTATAACAATTACCGATCCACATCAAATGATCTTCTCCTTACAAAAATTCGAGAGACCAAACCTCAGCTCCAACTGCTTATGGGCCATAAACACAAATCCTGCATTACAGCTGACTGGAAGCAGCTGCTGGAGGCATTCCAAACAAATGATATAAAGAAATTTCAGTCAATAGTAAACAGAACAAATTGCCCTCAGAAACCACCTAGAGAGATGGGCGAGTACTTCTCAAAGGTGTTTGCCAAAAAACCTCCCCCCAAGCAAATAGTGAAAGTGAAGTCCCAGTGGGACCAAGCTGGGAGCCAGTAACATGTCAAGAAATCATCCACTTGATACAGAGTTTAAAGTCAAACAAGGTCCCAGGTAGTGATGATATTATCCCTGAAATATTGAAGGCAATCCCAATATGGTGGGCAAACCTGCTAGCAAATATCTTTTCAAGGATAAATGAAACGGGGACAATGCCGAAGACATAGACCTCCTCCTTAATGGTCCCAATATTCAAAATAGGTGACCAAAATGAACCAGCAAACTATTGACCTATTGGCCTGCTCTATATCATAAGGAAGACTAATGCCAAGCTTCTCCTGACTAGACTAGAGTCATGGGTCAACCAAAAAAACATAAATAATTGGTCCCAAGCAAGTGCTCAGGCCCATATCTTGGCCCACTTAGCCAACAAATATTCTGAAAATAAATTTAGTAAACTAAGTGTGGCCTTCTTGGATCTTAAGGAGGCATTTCACTCTGTGAACAGAGAAAAACTTTGGAGGAAACTAGCAGCCCTCAATATTGACCCAAGACTTCTTTTTCTGATTAAGCAACTGGACAATCAAACCTTATGCCAGGTAAAAAATCACTGGGAATTCTTGTCAAACCTGATCCAGGTCAAAAAGGGTCAAACAAGGGTGCGTACTAGCCCCTTTACTATTTAACAACTTCCTGCATGATCTCCCTATAGCCCTGGCCCAAGTGGATGGGCATACCCCCAAGATTGGCCCAAAGCATGTTCCTCTCTTGTTATTTGCGGATGATGCATCTCTACTATCATGTGGGATTAAAAAGACTCCTGCATCATTTTGTTGACTTCTGTCAGACAAATAACCTCCAGGTGAATCATGATAAAACCAAGATTTTGGTTTTTGGGAAAAGCAACAAAAAGTAATCTGAAAAGTAAAGGGCCACTACATTTACGTTTACCTAGGGCTCTGGTTTAGCAACAACTTGTCACCATCCACACGTTTAAAATGCACACTGGCCCAGGCTCAATCAAACACCAGTGCCATCAGGAGGTTATATTCTTTTATTCTTATGTCTTTCTCACCCCGAGTTTTAACTTAATGTTCATGTGGTCCACCCTTGTTTTTCATTGTCTCCTTGATTTGTATTGTAATGGATATTATTATTTATTGTATTGCTCACTGTGTTGTGATGTGTTGTTCTTTGATATGCTGTTTATATTGTATTGTTTTGGGCATGGCCCCATGTAAGCCGCCACGAATCCTCGTTGGGGAGATGGTGGCGGGGTATAAATAAAGTATTATTATTATTATTATTATTATTATTATTATTATTATTATTATTATTCCACTCCAGGGGCAACCAATATATTCCCCCAGTCCTGCAAGTCTTCCAAGGAAAGGTGAGAGCACAGATATTCTATGGAGCTCCTATTTGGCTAATCTCTAACAACAGTGCCATTAGATCATTTCATTCAAAATTTCTGCATAAGCTGTTTGTTGTGCCAAACTGTATTCCATATGCAGCTTCATGTTTAGAATCTGGCCAATACTCTATAGAGGCCACTATTTGATTAACCAATATAAAATTTTGGTTAAATATCCACTACCATAGCTTCAGTAACTCAGTGACCCAACTCATCTTGAGCAAACTCCATCACTTGAAATGGCACACAACAATTCTAGCAAAGATCAGGAAACTGGGTATTGATAGTGACTCCCTAAACATGCTAATGTTCACTGAAACTTTTACCCTCATTACAAAGAGGTTGCTAGAAATGGACCATCAACAACTGCTTAGTTTGGCCAATAAATCTTGTTTGCCAACAAACATGGAAATCCAATTCATACAGGTAAACCCAGCCTACTATATTGCAGCATTCACTAACTCCATATACAGGATAGTCTGTATGCTGGCTAGATTCCATCCCTGCTCCATAGAGGAAGCCTCAATGGCATTCCGAGTGACAAGAGGCTCTGTTCCTGCAGCTCAGGACAACTGGATTCCATCCCACATATTCTTCTGCACTGCCCACTCTACCAGGAACTAAAATCAAGCTTTCTACTGCAAGTTATAGATTTTATGAAACACCAAACAGAGCCAAAGTAATCTTGCTTTTAAACTCTCAAGATTTTAACTGCTGTCTCACAGTGGCAAGGTTTCTGAATGAAGTCTGCAAACTGAATGTATGATAAACACGAAGGTTTCTAATATATAATGTATATTGCATTTTACACCATCATGTTATATATGCCAATAAAGGTTTATTGGATTGGATTAGCAAAAAATAGTGCAAATTTTATGTATAATAAATCTTCAGTTGCAGCATTTTCTGTACAAGAAAAAACATTTAGATGTAAAAATTAAGATTTTTCTATTGACATATTATATTTCAATTTGGAAGATTCTGTTTTCTGTGCAAAACAACTATGTACACTTTTTGTGCAGAACAAATCCCAAACTGTGAAAAAAATCTCATCAGCCCATGGTTCTTCATGTTAATTTTCTAAGCACTCCAAAAAGCATTTTTATTTAGTTTTATTTTATTTAACGTTTTAAATTATTACACTATGTAACATGATTTTTGTTCCTGAGTTATACACGTCATTTCCTAAATAGGTCAATCGTAAAAATTAGGAAAAGGTTTCTAAATTCCAAAAGCTTTGTTTTGCAGGACATCCTGCAGCACATTTTGCTATATGTTTTCAACGAATATCTCATTGACTCTCAACCAATTCAACATAGTTTGTGGAAGCCACCAAAAAGAAGTTTCTGGAGCACAGCAACAACTTTGAAAGTAAGTACTGCACACTTAAACAGGAATAACACTTTCAAACCAGAATCAGGCTTTTTTTTCTTCAAATTTTGTTACAGAGTGTTATTTTTTAAAAGATCTTGGTGAATTTAGCAACATATACACATTTGAATGCATACACATTGGAAGTTAACCTGTAACTAAAGTAATTTAGTGGAGAAAAGCAGTACACGAAGAAATAGGTACAGTGCAATAAAATGGAAGATGGGCACTTAACAGAGCTCCCACTGGGAAAGAATGTAATTGATGCAGATGGGTGTTCAAGGTGAAGAGAGTGCAGAAGGAAAAGTGGAATGCTACAAAGGAAGTTTACTTGCTCAAAGCTTTCAAAAAGATAGATATCAGATGTGTTGATGTGAAAAGCCATGTTTTACATGGAATAATAGTAGAGGAACTATTCATGCATTGACATCCAGGCTTTGTAGACAGATCTTGAAGCTCAAGAAGAATTTGTGTAGATTTAAACTGCTGCTAGATAAAATGATGAAGCAAGAACCCCAGGCTGGCATGCTGTTAGAAATAGCTATCTTCTACAAGCCTCCTATAGTAGTTATTTGTCATGTATATAATTGAGATTGCTTGCTATATTTTATGTATATATTGGTATGCAGTTTTTCACTTAACTCTATGTTGTTTGAGGATGTGGGAGGAACTACAGACCATGTGACCAGATCTGGGACAATTCAGACTGAAACTCCATTTTAGAAGTCAATACAGTTGAGTATAGTATAGTCCAGTGATGGCCAACCTATGACACGTGTGTCAGCACTGACACGCCTAGCCATTTTTGCTGACATGCCGCCGCATGCAGATTGATTGGATGACTAATGTCTTTTGTGGCCAAATTTGGTGTGATTTGGTCCAGTGGTTTTGTTGTTTACTCCATGGGAATTATGCACATTACACACACACACACACACACACACACACACACACACATATAAAATCATTCTATTATTATTGTAGTATATTATTATATTATTACTATTATATTATTATTATATTATTCATTATTCATGACTACATTGAAACTACAATAGAGAGAAATCAGCGTGGAAACTGCAAGAGGTACCATAGATTGTTGTACATGAAAATAATGGTAGTAAATAGTTTTTGATTTAGTAATACAGTTATATACAGTAGAGTCTCACTTATCCAACACTCACTTATCCAACATTCTGGATTATCCAACGCATTACTGTAGTCAATGTTTTCAATACATCGTGATATTTTGGTGCTAAATTCGTAAATACAGTAATTACTACATAGCATTACTGCATATTGAATTACTTTTTCTGTCAAATTTGTTGTATAACATGATGTTTTGGTGCTTAATTTGTAAAAATCATAACCTAATTTGATGTTTAATAGGCTTTTCCTTAATGCCTCCTTATTATCCAACATATTCACTGATCCAACATTCTGCCGGCCCGTTTATGTTGGATAAGTGAGACTCTACTGTATTACAATTATACATTTTTGTTATTTAAACTATACATATTGCGAAATTATGTTTTTTTCTCTCAAAGTGACACACCACCCAAGTTATGCTAGGTTTTTTGGTGAATTTTGACACACCAAGTGCAAAAGGTTGCCCATCATTGGTATAGTCTGTATCCAACAGAGAAGAGACTGAAACAGAATGCTTGAAGAACAGACTGTTTAAAGTTTGAACCAATAAGCAATGTACCTGTATGCTGAATACATGAAGTTTTGTAAGTAAATCAATTACGTTAACTTTTAATGAAGACTACTTACTTTTTGTTCTCTTGAGAGCATGATTTAAGAGCAATATATTTTATGGGAGAGTAGATGTTCTTTTGAGCAACTGAAATAACACTTCTGAAGATCTGCTATATATTTTATGCATTGGCATATCTTTGTTCCTAACAGTTCAAAGAGAAAACCAGGGATATCAGTCTAGCAACTGAGAAATCTAAATTGTCTTGCATGAATACTAGTGGATATTTACAACTAAGGAGAAGATTGACTCAAGCAAGTTTTAAACTCTTCTCAGAAAGATCATATTTTACAAACAGTTTATGATTATTTCAAAATGGTGTGAATGCTAATTGATCTCCAAAAAGAGTCATTTTTCCAAAAGGCTATGGAGATTCTGATTTTGATCTCTAAAATGTCTTGCCTTCCCAAAATATGGAACCTTGACTGTGACTTTCTGATTATTTCATTGTGAGCAATCAGAGTGATCGAGGCTGTGCAGATATTATACATCAGCTGAACAAGGAAGCTGAATTGAAAGAACTGGGCAATACTACATAATACCTAAACATACAAACTGAAATAGATTATTATTCTCGTCTCCTTAGCCAAAAACAAAAGATAATTGGATTTTTTGAAACTCTGGAATTCCAAGATGCCTATATTGTAGCAATACCCATGGTGAAAGATTTTCTTAAAGATAGTAAAGAAAATTAATATCTGCCAAACAACAATTTTTACAGAACAGCAATAGAAAAATGTCTATATTTGTCTACTAATCTAGAAGAAGTGATTTTTTTTCTGATGTTGAATGTTGAATAGCAAAACCAGTGGACTCATAAAAAGGACTGGACTTGAATAAGAAGACTGGTTACACATAAAAGGGAATACAGACTTTAAATTGAAGCTACGAGCCAGCAGTAATCCAAAATTTGTGTGCTACAATGATGCAAACTGGTTTGAAGATAGTGGAGATAATCAATCTATCAGTGTTTTCTTATTTTACATAGCAATAACAAATAAGGTACATTGCTGCAGCACATAATTGTTATGGCTTGGGGTGCATCTACACTGTAGAATTAATGCAGCTTGATACCACTTGTACTGCCGTGGATCAGTGATATGGAATCTTGGGATCTGTAGTTTGAAGCAGCAACAACAATATTTGATAGAGAAGGCTAAGAAACTTGTATTAATACAACTCCCATGATTCCATAGCAATGGGTCAAAGCAGTTAAAGTGGTGTCAATCTGCAATAATTCTATAGTTTAGTTGCATTCTTGTTGGCTGTCTTTGGAATAAGCGAATAAAAGGTAATTCAAGTTATGGAAGACAACCATAATGTATTAGACTTTCTCAAATAGAGAAAACGATGCCACACAGCAAGCACATAGGAACAAGAAACAATAAAGTGTGTGACTTAACAAAGAGAAATCAAAATGATCTACTTCCCAGTGACTGAAATGACAGCTGATATCGTGACCATACCTTTACCAAGAAACTGCTTCAGAAATCAGCAAGTCAAGCTAGAACTTTAGGGTTGCATGCACTGTTGACAAGGGGTATTTAAGTTAGTGAAATTGACATGTCTATACTTATTGATTAGATAGCATGTCACTCTCTAGGAGTTTAAGCATAGCATGTTTTTGGTAGTTTCCTGTTTGTGTGTTTGTTCACACACACTCTCCTTCTACATCACATTACTTTATTCTCAAGGGTCTTGCAAACTCTTCCACCTCTCCTTCCCCCCTTCCCTCCCCCCCCTCTCATTCCCTGTCTGTTCTTCATGAAGTATTTGTGGTAAGAACACTCTCTGAAACACTTCAATGATCTGATACCATGTAATACTTCTTCTTATCTTAGTTAAAAAGTTGAACCTGTGTTGAGTATGCACAATTATTTGTTAGGAAGACTGCTTTTACTTATCTTTACAGAGAAGGCTAAATTTGATTTCTTTCTCTCTTGTATGTGGGGTACATCCTAGTACATCAGAAATCCACTATAAATTCTCATATTTCCCAGTTGGTGCACCTACATCATATAGACATGTGCAAACCATTCACAGATACACATTCACCCACACTGTGCTCTCTTTTTCTCTCTTCCTCTCCATACATACACACACACACACACACACACACACTTCAGCTATCAAAAGCCAACAAAACTGAGAGAGGGTTGAGGCCGGGCTGTGGCGCAGGCTGGTAAACAGCTGCTGCAATAAATCACTCTGACCATGAGGTAATGAGTTCGAGGCCAACCTGTGGCAGGGTGAGCACCCGTCAATTAAAAATAAAATATAGCCCCTGCTCGTTGCTGACCTAGCAACCCAAAAGATAGTTGCATCTATCAAGTAGGAAATAAGGTACCACTTATAAAAGTGGGGAGGCATGTTTAACTAATTTCCAACGTTGGAATGAGGAAGTGCTGTCAGAGTGGATGATGAAGCAGCTGCTCCCTCCATGGCCAGAATCGAACATCCCCTCAGGAGAAGGTTAAATTGCCTCTGCGTCTGTCTGTCTGTTGTCTCTGTCTCTGTCTTGGTTCGATGTGTTTATGAGCATTGAATGTTTGCCCTATATGTACATAATGTGATCCGCCCTGAGTCCCCTTCGGGGTGAGAAGGGCGGAATATAAATACTGTAAATAAATAAATATATGAAAAGGGCTGTATATCACTAATATTTCACAGATGAAAACTGTGGCATGTGTGGCCAAGCAATATCAGTACACATTCAAGTCACTTAAAGCTATTACTGCAGGAAAACACATAACTAGGTTGGGTTGCAGCAGTTTGCTTTCACCAGAGACTATTGGGAAAGGACCAATTCCACTCTCTTTCCTGCTCTACTGATTTAACTGAAGATTAGAATGAGAAACAAGAATTGGCACAAGGTCACCCAAAGAGATTTTACCCAAGTGGCCTATATTTCTCCATTCATGTGTGACATTCTTATTTCTGCATCACAGAGGTTCTCGCTCAAAGTCTAAGAGGAGAGCTTATGATCAGATATCACTAAAGGGAAAAGATAGAAAGCGTATAATGCATGCATTTCATGACTTCTGAGAAAACCTAGACCTGATTAATCTTTGGATAGGAGACTACCCCAGGATATAATAGACATGTCTTCAGGTAGCATACAAATCAAATATCTGACTTATGCATGGATAATTACAGTTTTGTAGGAATACATAGAAAAAAAATTTGAGTTGTTACAAACCAGTTACTTGCTTAATAATCTCACCTTGTTTCAATAAATTCAGAATACATTTTACTACTGATTTTAATCAAGAAATTTAGAATATGTTTTACTACTGACTTTAATCAGATGTGTATGCCCCACATCATTTTGTATAATCCCAAGATATACTTATTTGGAAACACAGAAGAGAAATAACGATATTGGTATGACAATTTACACTACAGTGGGTCGAATCTGCCAAAGTTCACATCTTCCAGTTTTGATGGTGCATGGAAATCAAACCCTAGTTGCTAAATAGCAGTGACACAGAGAGTCAGAATCACTCTATCATACTATAGGCTGATGAAACCATAGCACTTTAACCTTTTTAAAAATGATGTTTGAATATATTTTCCAACATAAGTTTGCATTGCCATGCTGGAGAATTTTTATACCTGCTACTTTGCTCTTTCCATGCATTTTTTGCATTCAAATTTGCACCATGGACAAACTATCCCTGATAGCATATTCACATTGAATATCCAAATCAAAAATTACTACTTGTGAGCCCATGGCTTTTATTATGTGATTGTGTTTTACCAACTTAATGCTTATCTTTTGATATTGGTGTCTAAATAATATTATCTGATTCTGAATCAATATGTGGGACAGAATTGTACAATGCACACTATGAAACATCAGCCCACATACAATAAGTGAACAAAAGGAAATTATAGCTGTTACATAGGAGTAACTGAAACAGGCAATTACGCAACTCTGTGTGTGTGTGTGTGTGTGTGTGTGTGTGTGTGTGTGTGTGTGTGGAGGAGGGACAAAAAGAATCAGTGAATGACAGGCGTTCATAGTGTTGACTGTTTTGTCAATCAGTGAAGAATTTATACCAAATCTTGGAAAACGTAAACTTTTCCTAATTTTGAAAAAGTGTTTCCTAGATAACCTAGCATCTGGCTACTAAAAATCCAGTAAATTCAGAGGACCAATTGTATATTTTGAGTTTCATGTTTCATTTTGTGTCTAAATATGTCAAGTAAAAACTAACTGAAGACCATGAAAAATGCTTGAATATCTATTCATCAAACCAGAAATTTGTTGGCTCTCAAACTCCACAGTGTGAGCCTCTAGATATTCTAAAACTGGACTCAGATTAAAGAATGAATCCACCACAAATACTGCAATCCTTTAAGAAAACTTGCACAAAGAAAACAAACAGTAGATTGTTCATCCAATAAATGTGAATGGCCTTAAAATAAATAGCAGCTAAAAGATTCAGTGGACAACCAGGGTATGGCTGGTGCTTAACCCTTTCTCCATTTCCCTCTTGATTTCTTCAAAATCACCTCAACCAGCTTTCCTATTTACAAGTGGCAAAGAGATATTTGAAACATTAACTGTATATTCAATTGGAAGAAAAGGAGACAGATGGTAATTTGGGGTAGACAGATGTGGGCTGGAAATTATGCTGCCCTATATATATTGCTAGCCTGCAGTTATTAGCAACCCCAGCCAAATTAGGCCATCCTTGATATGGATAAAGACTTACAGCATTACAACTCAAGATAAGCCTACCATGTGTATTTTAGCCTTCAGTCGTTTGCATAATGATTCCTAAATATGAACCACCAACTTTACTTTGCACCATTTTTGGAACATTCAGGAAGATGCAATCCAAATAAGCTCCATGACACCTGATAGTAAAGTTTGCTTAAAAACAATGATTCTTCAGTCTCAGATATTATTAGTTCATGGAGTTTGTATATTATATGCATAAGCAGCAACCTCTCTCCTTATTTCTCAAGCTTGTTCTATACAAATTTATGTAGCTTGCATTTGGCCTGTTAAAACCTAATTTACAGTTTCTGCCCCCAAGAGAATAAGAAGTTATGCCTATATGCTCTACGGTGTGTCCCTAAGAAACAATTCTCTCCATAGCTGTGATTTTTTTTCATGGCATATTGGTTTTGTGATAGGAAAAATAAACACATTTGTTTTCATGAAATGCTGTAGGGAAAGAAAGTCGTCAATTTTTTTCTTCCAAAACGAATGTGCCATAATAAAATCAGCACTTCCATTCAAAGTTGCAGGGTTTATATTTTATTTTATTTTGCACATCAAATCCACTAGTGGCTTTGCTTTTTAATATTATGATTACATTTAAATACATGGAATAAAACTACCTCTGCTGCTGAATAATTACAAATAACCAACAGTTTTTTAAAAAGCAGTCCTCCAATACAATAGCAGCAGTACCAAAAGCAAAGGTTTTGAATTGTTCACTTTGATCATCAAATAGGTAGATCAACATCAGGTCCAGACAGGTTTTTAAATTTCATGGCCCAAGAGGGTTAACCTGGGATAACATCTCTCATAACTCTCTAAACTTTGGGCAAAGAACAATAACTTACTATTTACATTTCTGTAATCCCTGCAATACAATTTTATCTGGTGGTTTGATGTCATTTTAGAAAAGTGAAAATGGTATTTGCCCACTTTTTGATCAGTTGAAGAGTCACCCCAGGAAAAAATTATCCAGTAGTTTTATTGCTAGTGGTCGTGAGAGATTATGCTAATATTATGTGTTCATGTATCGGAAAGAATAATCAGACTATTGAAAATTCTGTTTTTCCCTGGGACATTCACACAATTTTCCGGACAACTGATGGGATTGAATCTGGAGAGAAGAAACAAAGCCTATTCATCCAATTTTATGAGTGGTCCTATTTAATATTGAAAGCTGAGATAGAGGGGAAACTGTCATTTCACAAAGTAGTTCGTACATGGCCCCAATTTGAATTCTTTATTACAACAATATTTTACACTCCCGCCAAGTAGAAATATATTCCAGCTATCTTCAATTATGAAAAAATATTCTATTTTCTGGTACCTGTTTCTTTTTGGCAAGAATGTTTAGAATTATTCTTATTCTTATTCTTATTATTATTTTGCAAAAGGTATTGCCTAGCCAACTTGGAATGGCAATGAGAAAAGTGATGGATTATTTGATGACCAGCCATAGAATAATGAGATCAGAAACAAAAACCATGTTAAATAAGGTCCACCTTATTTAATCAATTGAACCTAGAAGAAGCAACAAAGCAGAAACAACCAATACATGTCCAGTTTGAACCTAGACTTCCTCTTCAGCCTTCCCTAGTGTGAAAGACCTGAACCCCAAGGACAAGCTGATAGTTGTACCACTTACCAGCTGGTAAACATATAATGCTTCCACCCAAGGTCAGGGATCTTATAGGTAAGAAAAAAAAATCCCAGGTCAGCATCAAAAGAAGTTTTTTTTTCCATTCCAAGTCCACTCCCTCCCTAACATCTTTGCTTACTGCCAAAGGATATTAGGCAAGCCCCTACTCTGTCCTCCTTTCACAAGGAGTTGAAAACCTGGTGGTTTTGGCGGGACTTTGAATAGTTTTCTCTGGTGTATCGCCGACCCCTGGCCCTGAAACATGCTGTACAAGGATCATCTATTCCTAATAACGGACCATGTTAATCCATCTGATTATATATTCTTCTTCCATCTGGTTGTTGTGATTGTTAATTAGGATCTTCACTGTTTTACTAGTTGTATAGGTTTTAAATTTTGTTTTAATAATGTGTGTATCGTGCTCCTTATGTTGCTGTTTTTATCCTTGTAAACCACCCTGAGTCCATTTGGGGAGAGAGGGTGGTATATAAAGTTTTACTTACTTACTTACTACTGTGCAGCGGATGATGCAAGCCACTGAGCTCTTTCCCTTGGTAGTCAGAAAATAGATAACTAATGTGTTTTTTCCACTTCTGTGAGAAATATCCAGTGTAACAGTCAGAAATAGGACCATGTCACAGTTCCTTCACATTAATGATCACTTGTGGGGGAGACATGGAAATGTAATTCAGCTGTTTTCCAATAGACAGTAGAACAGACCCCCATCATTCAGAGAATCTGCTGCCTACCCTGTTTCTCCCAAAATAAGACCTACCCTGAAAATAATACCTATCATGATTTTTCAGTATTTCTGAGGATGCTCGAAAAATAAGCCCTATTTCAAAAATAAGCCCTAGATATAGTTTATTTAGGAGCCCCGGTGGCAAAGTATGTTAAAGCACTGAGCTGGAGACCGAAAGGTCCCAGGTTCAAACCCCGGGAGTGGCGGGAGCGGCCGCTGTTAGCTCCAGCTCCTGCCAACCTAGCAGTTCAAAAATATGCCAATGTGAATAGATCAATAGGTACCACTCCGGCGGGAAGGTAACGGCGCTCCATGCAGTCATGCCGGCCACATGACCTTGGAGGGGTCTACGGACAACGCCGGCTCTTCGGCTTAGAAATGGAGATGAGCACCAACCCCCAGAGTAGGTCACGATTGGACTTAACGTCAGGGGAAACCTTTACCTTATAGTTTATTTAAAGTCAATTTGGAAAATAAGACTGCCCCTGAAAACAAGTCCTAACACATCTTTTGGAGCAAAAATTAATATAAGACCTTGACTTATTTTGGCTGAAACAGGGTAGTAGAGGAAGCTTGGAGACTCCCGCAATGCCTATGTATGCCCAAAACTATTGATTACATAAGGATGTGCAACTCTAAGTTGTGAATTTGTAATTGCCTTAGTGAATCCCTGCCATAAACTATAATTGATTTCACAGGCAGCTTAGCAGAAGGAATGTTTGATTGGTAAGGACAACTGAAACCTATTGGTGTACTTGCTAATAGCTTCAAACATATAATAGGGAACAATAACATATTAAAAGATTATCCTTCATTTTGCTTATTGGATTTTAGCTCATCTTATTTTTATATTTAGTAAATTGTGCATTATCTTGAATATTCTTCGACAGCTCACAATCTCTACAGTTTGGTAACATACAAATGTATCAAATGATAATTTAATAAGTGACATCATTAAATTCCATTTCAAAAATCTTTAACCACCGGACACCATTGACAGTTGCTTCCTATGAAGATGTGTCTATTCTATTCAGGGTTATTACTACAAAATGATATGAATGCTGCAATAGATTCTCAAGGGGAATATTCACCTTAATAATAGCAAAGATATCAGTTGAGACTTTCTAGAATAGTTGAGGTCATTTTACCTGCCCTTTCACTGGTTGGAAAGAGGAATTCCTAGGTTTAGCTTGCATGAAGTACAAAAAGGCATTTGGACAAAGTTCTTTTATTTCAACTCTAAAATTAGATTTTGCTGGTTGTCTTATTTCTTGACTGATTGCTCTAAAATGTTATCAGGACTTATTTGTTGTGGGATTTCACATTGGAGAAGGTGTTTTTTCCATGTACCTTGGGAGGGAAAACAATAGGGGAAATGCCTGGTTTGTTATTCTAGTAATGAAATCCAAAAGTACTCTCAAATCAATGTTGTTCCTTATCCTTCAACACACAAAAAATTAAAATCTATATTTCAGTTTTCCATAGTGTGCTAACCAACCTTCTTCATAACTGCTCTATCTCTGGCATTTCAAAGAGAAAACACCTTGCAATTTTCCTTTCAAAATGCTAAGGTAGGGATGTTTGAGGAATTTAATCTCTGAGGATTCTAATATAAACTGGCCTAGTGCACATTTCACAACCTAACTTACAGATCAGAATACAATCATATTTCTATTTTGCATTTCTTTAATTGTACATTTAATTGTACATCTTGTACATTCTGGGATTTTTTATCATGTCAGATGTGAATTGAATATATATATGGCAAGTTGCTTCTGGTGTGAGAGAATCAGCCATCTACAAAGACATTGCCCACTTCCCAGGGGATGCCATTCTGTGAGAGGCTTCTCTCATTTCCCTGCATGGGAAGCTGGGGCTAACAGACGGGAGCTCACCCTGTTTTCTGGGATAAAGATATGTTATAATTATGCACTTTGTGCTAAAATGCTTATAAATGCATAGTTTTGTGGGACAATAGATTATTATTATTATTATTATTATTAAACTTTATTTGTACCCCGCTAGCATCTCCCGAAGGACTCGATGCGGCTTACAAAGGCCAAGGCCTCAACACACAATATAACAATACAAAACAAATTAAAAACAATTAAAACAGTATAAACAGCAAGCAATAAACAATACGCTAGAATAAAATATGATGTGGATATTTTAATACGTATGAATGCATTTTGAAAATTGCAAATGAATATATACATGGCAAAATAATAGTGTGAAACATTTAAAATTATCATGCTCTGAACATAGTTTTATTCCTCTCTGAATTGAAGACATTTCTCCAGTAGAAGTAAGAACATATTTTGTTAAAATATTTTTGGACCTCTCTAATCATCTACATCCCATTGTGAACTTATTGTTCCTTTTGCCTCCCTCCAAAATTCAGTATTAACCATTTTGGTAAATTTAACTTTCTGTTGAGAATTTCTCATTTTTTATTTATCTTTATAAATTTGACAGAAAGATACTGAGATGAAAGAAAAAAACCTAACAGATATGTCCATTCAGGAAGAGAGTTTTACATATCTAGCTCTTAAACATACAGCTTTGAATTACTAGGCATTCAACCATATTTGCAGCATTTGCCTGCCAACGCCCGAAATAACGAGACAACACAAGTAGAACGGGTTTATATATGAGCAACTTTTACTAATTGTTACCTATTTAACTCTGGAACTGAATGTAACTATTCTGGTGGAGAATCTGGTGGAAAAAACCCCATCCAAGGTAGTACCCTTAGCCAGCCTACCCCTCAGCTGATAAGGGTGAAAAAAAATGGTCCACGGTTATCCTGCATCCGAGCAACCATTTAAGGGGAACGTGTCAGAGAAGCCTCCCTCAAAGTTGTTGAGGCCAAACTTCCGACATTCCAAGGGCCTTTAGTTTCACCTCACCTGTTAAGATGAATACCAGATGAGTGTTTTATCTTATGTCCTTCACCCCAAAGGGGGTAGTGCCCTAGATGTACGCCAGCTTGTATATTCCCCTATCGATTTTCCCAGTGAATCCTATAATTGCCACACCATCCCAATTTGCCCCTGTGAACAGTATAGGGTAGGCAAAAAAACAAAAACAAAAACCCTAGATCATAGAAGGCAAAAAATTCCTACCCGGCCCCTTACGGCGACCACATACAGCTATACTGTTAATGGGTGGGTGTGGTGGGCTGAAAATCAAGCAAGGAATGAATGTGAGGGGGCTGGCTGATCCCTAGATCAGCCACGCCCCCTCAAACCAGTTCCAACTGGAACTGGATGTCTCTTTTTGGGGAGGAGGCAAATCGCTCTCCTCTTCCAGCTGTGCTGGTAGAGGAAAGCCTCTTCTTTTTGTCTGACTTGCTACTCATATTGAAGAGATAAATGAAAGGCAAGTACATCACGATCCTTTCCATGCTAAAACTACTTACTGTATATCTTCTGAAGTAAATTTAGTATGAATCTAGAACAAAATAGACATCTTTCTAAATAAGTAAAAAAAGAACTCAATATTGGATTAATTTTGAATATGTGAAAAAGTGAAACTCAAAACTGTTCCTATTAGCCATCTGTATGGGGTGGTTCCTCTTCTGAGGGTTTCTTTGATAAAATATTCAAATAGAATATAAAGTAATCAGTAAGCCCTAATATGTGAAATAACAGATTATTCAAATGATTGTTTCTTGGCTCGGTTCTTATATTTACTGACACATTCAGTACAAAATAAATCAGTGGAGGAAACAGAGGTAATAATCCCTCCATTCTTCCAATAACCATCCCTATGATTCAAAGACTTAAATCCACTTGCTACTCTCGACTAGAGAAGTTCCATTGAACCAATGGGATTTATATGTGCTGAAATTGCATACAGCAATTGAATCAATGGCCACACTCTGATTGAGATTGACAGTTGGATTTAGGCCAGGGTCTCCTTATCTGTGTTCAGTCATGCAGCTTTCCTCTTCTTCGATTGATATAGCCATTCAAGTTCTGTAGCTCTTCACTGTATGTTGATCATTCACTAGTTGCCATAGAGTGACATCCATAAAATTGAGGATTGGATAAACTTGATGATTCTAGAGAATGTTTGAAGTTTCTGATCTGAGGTATATGGATATTAAATAATTTTATAAGTCTTTCTGAAAGTCAAAGAAAATTCTGGCCACCTATTTACAGAGTGAGAACTGAACCATTCTACTCTCAAGAGAATGTTCCCCTTTTAACAAAGCATAGTCAAGTCATGACGAAATGTCTGAAATTTCTGTCTGCTATGTACGTGTAACTTTATTATTGTATGCATCCTTTGTTCCATGGCATGGATTATTGGCACTGTGATTTAGAGTCCACTCGGTTGCTATGCACCTTTCTGCCAACTAGTTTTCCCCAGCTTTTTCACACATTTTGTGTTGGCTAATGGTTTCTGTTGCTAAGTAACACATCTACTTTTCCTGGTTGTCATAGTGCCCCCTTCAGAAGAAGACAGAGCAAGCAGAAGCATATTCTTCTCTAGACACTGGATAACTCCACAGAGACAAATACACTATATTACTGCATTGAGTTGATGTTGCTCCACACAATCCTTTTATTGGTCTATAAACTCACATTTGTTACTGGTTTGCACAACACTCATATATCACTCCTGGAGATTGCACTGCTCTCTTTTCCCATCTAACTTTTTCTTCTTTCCAATATGTCATTTATGAGATGAAAATGGACAAAGGAAACATAACTGCCATCCATCCAAAAATGATTTTTCACAAATACATCAAAGTGTCTAAGAAGTGCAGAAGCTCTTTCTTCTCTTCTTATCTTATGTTCTTTTGTTCTTATATAAGCAAAGATTCATAAGCGATATAACAACAATAATACAGATCTTGGATACCCTAAAACATACCTGTAGAACTGAGCCTGAGTAGATTTCATATGAGTTATATTTGCAGACCAACACATAAATTAAGGACACTATACATGCAAGTTGAACTGAAATATAGAGCACAATATTTAAATCATTACCTATTTAATTATTCCTAAAGATTAGCAAACAGGGGAATAACATAACACATGACAAGGTGGGGTGGTAGATCTCTCCAAGACATCTTTTCCAACTTTTTCTGGATTAAAAATCCTGAGTCCAGAGTTATATACCAATTTGGATTTCTCACTAGCCAGTCATCTCTGGGGAAGCCAACCAAAGTGCCAAACCCATAAGACTTTTGGGAGTGGTGAAACACTCAGGACAGCCCCAATGGCCCTCTCCTTCCCAAACGATACACCATGTGATCTGAGTGGCAATTCCAGAGCTCTGTCCATCACCAAATGAGTGACATAAGTGTTCATCATATTCCTTCTTTTCTTCTTCATTAATTGTAAAGTGACTATGTAGTTAGTACACCATCTCAAGCCAATTACTCTGTCAAGCATAGTGTAGAGGAGACAGAATACATGTGTAAAAGAGAGAAAAAATTCTATCCAGCTCTAAAGCAACCAGGAATCTTACAATATGGCAGGAGGGTTGGTCACAGTCAGACTGTGGCACAGGCTGGCTAGAAGGCAGCTGCAATAAATTACTCTGACCAAGATTTTGAGGCCAGCCCGTGTCAGGGTGAGCACTCGACAATTAAAATAAAAAATAGTCCCTGCTCGTTGTTGACCTAAGCAACTCAAAAAATAGTTGCATCTATCAAGTAGGAAATTTAGGTACCACTTATATGTGAGGAGGCTAATTTATGACACCAAAAAAAAAATCATCCAGCCACCGTTGGAATGAGGAAGTTGCCATCACAGTGGATGATGAAGCAGCTGCTCCCCCTGTGGCCGGAATCAAGGATACCCTCAGGAAGCTGGAAGCTGGAGAAGGTTTAAATTGCTCTGCATTTGTCTCTGTCTCTGTTCTATGTTTATATGGCATTGAATGTTTTCCTTATATGTGTACAATGTGATCTGCCCTGAGTCCCCTTTGGGGTGAGAAGGGCGGAATATAAATACTGTAAATAAATTAATTAATAAATAAATAAAATTCTAAAAGCCAAGAAATTCTAGTGAAAGGTGGAACAGCCTTAAATTCTTCTGCTGCCCCCTTGTGATATCATGGCATGATTAACCATGGCTTCCTTTCATTGGAGGCCAGCAAAGTTGCTTATCCCAGCTAGCTGGCATGCTGGGCCAATTGAGTTTTTAGTCCATTTTCTATACACTTATATGCTGAAATGCCAGCTCGCTTAACGCTGGTAAGTGGCTGTCTTAAGTAGTACATAAAATCTCAAGTTTGGCATATTATTTTGGTACAGGGGGCAGAAAAACCAATAGGAACCCTCTTCCCCAGCATGAAAAGATAACAATACATAGCATCCCAAAATCTTCCACCTGGAGCATCTGCTCAAAGGCAGAGCCACATCTGAGTATTATCAGTCTTAAACTTTGGGAAAATACATATTCTTTCATTCTGTCTAGATGAATAATGCAAGGATTCTTTCACAATCATGGTGGACACAAAGCTATATTGAATCGATTTGGAAAGGTTTCACAAGAAAAATGGCTGGATCTAAAGAGGTTGTACACAAGTATTTGTCTATAAAGAAAGAAAGTATTAAACCCTCTTAAACATTTCTTCTCTGATTTCTCAATTTCCATTCTGTAAGTTAAGCTCCCTTCAATGACAATGACCAATACATCTGTTCAGATTTTTTGACTTTTTACTTGCCTAATTAATTAATTATTGCTTGATTGTTATTTGCATTTATTATATAGTTAATTAAGTAAGGCCCTTTTTAGGCCATGTGGGAATGGAATATATACTGCCTTGTAGAGTCTCCTTCTCTGGAAATTTTTATACAGTGACTGGATATCCATCTGTCAGGGGTACTTTGATTTTGTGATCGTGCCTGGCAGGGGGTTGGGCTAGATGGCCCTTGTGGTCTCTTTCAACTCTATGATTCTATGATTTTAATTTCATCATTTACTTAACACAGATAAGGTTTTGATTTATACCAATGACATTCTATGTCTAGCTGGTGCTGGTTGGTTACCATAATACATGTTTATATCATGTCATGTTGACATTGAGCATATTGTATGTTTTATACTGAGATTGGTGTTATAAGAATAATGGTTGGATTGGCTGACTATTGAGCATCTGGAAGTAGGAGAATCGAGGACAGTACAAGCACCTCTCAACAAATTCAACCCTCTTTGGAAAATGTCATGTGTTATTTCAGATGTCATTTTCCTAGAATGTTCCTCTCAGTGAAACTTTAACATCTACCTGGTGGAAAACAAAGGTTATTTTATTTTATCTTGAATTTGTTTCTTTACAGTAGTTGTCAGTTCATAACTCTTGTTCTTAAAATATGCCATTAATTGTACAGCTCCTGTATTGATTTGGGGACTGATGGGTAGGTGCTTGTCCAGCCCCCCTCGATGGATTGTCACCTTGACATGGTGAGGGGGCTTGCGTGTTCCAATGAACCTGAGGGCACAACCACCGGAGTCACACACTCCCAGGAGTGGCCACAGGGGAGGATCCAGACCAAGAACAATCTGACGACCCAAAGACCTCAACAGCGGAGCAGGCGGAGGATAACATGGTACGTGTTACAATTGTTGTGAAGGCGGAAGAAGGCTGCAACAGACTGAGAAGCCACTCTCGTTGTGTTAATCACACCGCTGCTGGGACCTCAATCTGTGAAGACTGTGTGTGCACCGACCTCCACACATTAAAAAAAAATCACACACAGGCATCTTCCAAGAAATGGTGGACCATCATCCTCGAACTATGAGGGATCGCCTAAGTGAGTGCTTGTCCAGCTGGAAATAGTCCAGAATAACCTATTTGGAAAACTGCTTGGTCTCTCTTAGGGCACCTCTGCTGCCATTGTAAAAATATTTTTAGCAGTATGACAGTTTCAAATAAGAACACTTAGTTATACCATGCTGTCAGTACTATTAGGAAGGAAATAAGTTTGTAAATATACCCCATATCCAGTAGATAAAATTTCTCTCCACATTAGAGGATGTTAAATCCTGCAACATAATCCAATGAAACAAAATTTGGGCCTGAATACTTGGAAAGGATGCCAACTGAGACACTTCTCTGGTTCAGTGTTCCTCTGGTAGAGATATTTAAAGAAAGAAAAAAACTTCATTCTGTTTATCTAAACGGAGTAATGCACCTTTAAAGGAAGCTATTTACTAGGTTAAATTTCCAAACCATGCCTTTAGTGTATCTTGAGGATAGTTTTTGCAAATTCCTTGTGGAGCAGAGATGCTTCTCTCATGGTCATGGAGCCATGGGGGGCATTACATACACTGCTTATTTATTAAGCATTAAGAGTGACTCACAATGGAAGCTATCCTTTAGGACCTCCTAGGCATCCCCAACAAAACCCTCAGGACCATGTCATTTCTGTGCATCCATCAACTGAAAAATACCTGAACATGTCTATGTTACCCTCCATCTCTACTAGCCAGGAATCAGTCATGCTGGTTAGAGGTATGCAACAGAGAAAATACTGGTTTATTGCTTTGAAAGAAGGACATGTCATACTTCTTGATCCATGTTGTCATTGCTCTCCTAACAAGGCAACACAAAAGTGTGGGTTGAACTATGGGTAACGTTTATTAAATGTTACTAATCAAATATTGTGTGAACTGCCAACAAATTTAAGTACATGAACTTGGTGTGTAATGAAACTGAGGCAGTGGCCATCCAAGACCTACTCCTCATCAATCAAGGATGAGACATCATGGTCCCCAGTTGCAACCAACTGTTGCTTCCAGGGCGACCATTCAGGGAAGCAGATGGAGAATTCTGTCCCAATTCCAGAGGATATTGAGACCAGAATTCTCCCCGCTCAAGTCCACTGCTGTTCACCCTCACCTTGATTATTTTAATCACAGCTGAGGGTTCCAATTCATGGCCTATACCACAAGTGGGTGCCTTAGGTGCACACCAATATGTAACCAATCCTTTTTTCCCACATGACAGTCTATTTAAAACCCACTCACCCAATTTGTCATTGATTAAACCATGTAGGGTAGGCAAAAAAAATCCCTAGAACTTGGGGGGGGGTGTTCCTACTCGGCCCCATTGGCGACCCTTGAAGTACACTGTTAGAAGGTGGGTGGGTCAACATTGAGATTTAACTGAGTAGGGCAGAGATTGGCCCTGCTGGCCCCACCTACAACAAGTCCTGGCTGGGATTATTTGCTTCTTTCCCTTCGCTAGAAAGATTCAAAGCTCTCTCCCACCCTCACATTGAGGGAGGGGAAAGCAATTTCATATGCAAAAGTAACAACTAAACCACAAAAAAAATGACCATTCATTTGGTTGCAATCATAACGTAATTTGTATGTCTTAGGTATTATGATTTACTGACAAGTAATTAATTTTGAGGAGCCCCGGTGGCGAAGTGTGTTAAAGCGCTGATCTGCTGAACTTGCAGACCGAAAGGTCGCAGGTTCAAATCCCGGGAGCGGAGTGAGCGCCCACTGTTAGCTCCAGCTTCTGCCAACTTAGCAGTTCGAAAACATGCATATGTGAGTAGATCAATAGGTACCGCTCCGACGGGAAGGTAACGGCACTTCATGCAGTCATGCCGGCCACATGACCTTGGAGGTGTCTGCGGACAACGCTAGCTCTTCGGCTTAGAAATGGAGATGTGCACCAAGCCCCAGAGTCAGACATGACTGGACTTAACATCAGGGGAAACCTTTACCTTTTACTAATTAATTTTGGAATGGCTATGTTCAACAAGAGTATGCAAAGTTTGATTAGGTTTGGCAATACTTTTTTCTTTTCTTTCTTTCTTTCTTTCAACTTATCTATTTCTAAATTACAAATCTGGTTTCCCATTACCCTTGCTGAGTTTCCTGCATTTTCTATTTGAAGATTTCTTCCTCTTCTACAACTACTATTTTCGTGTTATAAATAATTTAGTCTGTCCAAAAATCACATGACATCACTAGAGGCTAAGTATTTCACAAGGGATTTAGGTTTATCACTTCACAGCCCTTGAAAATAGATTGTATGTTTCCCTACATGAGGTTTTCTTGTCCAGACATGTGGTCTAGTTTTTTGTGACATCTGAGACCTAACTAATCATTGGATCTAATCTTTAAAAACCTATTCCCACTATTATCTCATCCTGTTAGCCACTGTTTCAACATTTGATTTAAGATTTTTTTCATTCTGTCACCTTTCCTGTGCATTTTCCCCAGATATCTGACATTTACCCATCCACCAACAATGCAGTGAATAACCTCATGTGCCCTTATATTTTTTCATCTTTCTAGTCTGACAAGTCTCACGTCTTTCTCTTTAGATATAACCTCTTCCTCACTACTCAGTTTTTTTAAAAAATATCTCTTTCTTCATGGATATCTTAACTCCTGTCAGCTCTCATAATCTGGGTCAAATGAGTACTTTGCTCTCATTTCTTGTTTGTTGCTATTGTTTTTTCCACTTTTGCCACTGCTTTGAGTCTAGGAAGTATAATAATAAAACTAATTGTACCATTACTACTACTGCTGCTGCTACTACTACTACTACTACTAATAATAATAATAATAATAATAATAATAAATTTGCTACTAATTTGAGGAAATAGTCATTTCTTTCACTTAGATACCTTCACTGAATTTAGTCACAAACACAGTAGGCAAATGCCATTGTGATCTGGTTTGCTTCTTTTAAAACAAAGATTAGTCCAATGTTGAGACCAAGAAACTTTATTGTTTGAAACGGAATAGAAAACACCCATCCACATTGAGGTAAGTATTACCAAAAGCCAGGCAAGTTCCTTTGGCTTATGGGGCAGAAGAACCTAGTATAGGTAAAGGTTTTCCCCTGACATTGTCTAGTCATGTCCAACTCTGGGGATTGGTGCTCATCTCCATTTCCAAGCCAAAGAGCCAGCGTTGTCTATAGACACCTCCAAGGTCATGTGGCTGGCACAACTGCATGGAGCGCTGTTACCTTCCCACCGGAGCAGTGCCTATTGATCTGTTCACATTTGCATGTTTTTGAACTGCTAGATTGGCAGAAGCTGGGGCTAACAGCAGAAGCTCACTCTGCTCTCTGGATTTGAACCACCAACCTTTCGGTTAGCAGGTTCAGCATCTCAGCAGTTTAACCCACTGTGCTATCAGGGGCTAGAAGAATATCCACTTAGTCTCTCTAGAGGGACAAATGCCATAACTAAATACAAAACTAGAATTTTTCTGCTTATGTCATGACAATCAAAATATTCTGCTTGACATGTTTACCTCAGTCTACACAATGGCAGGGCTAGGAATAAATGTTTTCCTCTACTAATATCTTCAAATTATGCATCTATTTTAAAGACAGTTTCTAATTGGACTGTTTCTAATGAGGTTATATTTCCATCCAAAAAGTGGACTTGGTGACAAAAAATGTGCTATCACATCAGAGAAATGTTATTTTTTAAAAATACTAGGACTTTTCATTAAATGATATTTTTATTAATTTCCTATGGATTAATGACTGGATACCAATCTATATATATAAAAGGATAAAGTTGCGGGCGCAGTGACTATAACAACAAAACTAAACATCCCAGAAATACGAAACTTGGTGACACAACGCAAAAGCCTTCCCTCCCGGTTGGAACAACACAACCACACCACAAAACCACAATCCGGACCCATAAAACTCACAACAATGCATCGTGACTATAACAACACAACTAAACGCCCCAGAAATACAAAACATGGCACACAACTAAATGCCCCAGAAATACAAAACTTGACAACACAACGCAAAAGCCTTGCCTCCTGGTTGTAACAACACAACCACACCACAAAACCACAATCCGGATGCACAAAACTCACAACAATGCATCGTGACTATAACAACACAACTAAACGCCCCAGAAATACGAAACTTGACAACACAATGCAAAAGACTTTCCTCCCGGTTGTAACAACACAACCACACCACAAAACCACAATCCAGACCCACAAAACTCACAACAACACATCGTGACTATAACAACACAACTAAACGCCCCAGAAATACAAAATTTGACAAAACAACGCAAAAGCCTTCCCTCCTGGTTGTAACAACACAATCACACCACAAAACCACAATCCAGACCCACAAAATTCACAACAATGCATCGTAACTATAACACCACAACTAAACGCCCAAGAAATACAAAACTTGCCACACAACTAAACGCCCCATAAATACAAAACTTGACAACACAATGCAAAAGCTTTGCCTCCTGATTGTAACAACACAACCACACCACAAAACCACAATCCGGACCCATAAAACTCACAACAACGCATCGTGACTATAAAAACACAACTAAACGCCCCATAAATACAAAATTTGACAACACAATGCAAAAGCCTTGCCTCCCGGTTGTAACAACACAACCACACCACAAAACCATAATCTGGACCCAAAAAACTCACAACAATGCATTGTGACTATAATAACACAACTAAACCGGATGGCAATCTGTCTGAAAGGTTTGGGTGGGTTCTTCCTCCATGACAAAAAGAAAGAAAGGGGTTGGACTGGATGCAAACTACAAATTCCAGTACCCCATGGCATGGAGTCCATGCATTTCAATTAAAGGTCTCTTCCTTCTCCCTTTCCCCGCCATCCAACCCATTGACCCAGTTCCATGGCTCCGCAGGCAGGAAAGGCTGGGACTAATAGAACGAAGGAAGGAGGGAGGGAAGGGAAGCAAAGGAACGCCAAGGACAAGAGCCCTCCCTCTCTGCCCGGAAGGTCAAGAGCAAAAGGGAGAGAAAGACCATTGATCCGGTTATATTTACCCTCCTTTCTGACCAGTGTGTTCTTATCAGCGAGCTCAGGATCGGAGCAGAGAAAGGGAACAGCATAGGAATAAAGGGAACAAGGAGAGCACCCACTCTATCTATCCATCCACTCATCTATCCATCCACTCACCCACTAATAATAAACACCTACACAGGCAAGAATCAGCCATGCACTGAGTCTACAAGGCCAGTCAGTGCTCATCCACCTCCCCAATCCCTACATTCACACTTGGCCTCCAAAAAAAACAATTACAATAATAACAATGACAACAACAACAATAAGAATCAACACCATCACAGGCAAGAAGCAGCCAGGCACTGAGGCTGAGAGGCCAGTCAGTGCTACACTGGGCCTCCAAAAAACAATACAGTAGCATCTAACTTATCCAGCCTTCATGACCTCTACAACAACAATAATAATAAACACCTACACAGGCAAAACAAAAAAAAAAACACTATTGTACCACAATAAGATGTAAACCGCACTCAGCAGAATCATACTCACGATTAACAACAAACCAAAAACAACAGGGATCTCAAGCAATTATCAATCAACACAAAAATTAAAGAAGGTAACAGACTTCAAATACTACTACTAATGTGAGTATAAAGAAGGGTGGAGGTCACAGCATAAATACAACCTAATGTAGACTGACCAACACCACCAGACTAAGCCACAGCAATGCGTGGCCGGGCACAGCTAGTACTATATGTTTTTGGTGTAGTCTGAAGTCAAGTTCCATGTGATGGTTCTGAAAGGTCTAAACAGGTTTCATCCTCAGTACTGAAGGAATTCTTTACCTTATATATGACTCTCTCTTTCATATATATATATATATATATATATATATATATATATATACACACACACACACACACACACACACACACACACACACACACACATATACATACATACATAAAAAAATTAAGGATGCTGGCGGGAATAAAAACTATGAGAATGAGTCAATCAAGGAATGCTCTTGCCTTGAACAATGGATTGTTACTAATGTTGGCCTCCTTTTCATGGCAGCCAAAAATGTGGCTTTTATAAAAGGCTTCAGGATTTGCGCTAAAACATACATTTACATGTTTTTAACCATTAATCCTATTTTAACTTGTTCACTTCTTTTAGTGTGCTCAAATCATTTCCCTTACTTTACTTTCTAAATGTTTTTAAATTGCATAATTGTTTTAAATTGTTCAGATTTCATGGTATGGAAGTATAAATATTTTAATGTATAAATAATAATCAAACACATCATTGAAAAAATAATTACATTTCTTCTTTTTTTCTCTAGAGTAGCCGCACCACTGAAATATTTTACCTGAATTTTTTTTTAAAAAATAATAATACAGATTTTACCATCAGGCTCACTATGAAACAAAGATCTTCACTCTCAATCAGCTCTTCAATATAGGCATTTCTAAGAAATGGAAGGAATATCCAATATCACAACTATAATCAGAGTATCAAATTTTGATCCAAATGTATCAACTAGAACTCTCTGAAAAGTCACTTTTTGGTGTATTTTGGGGTATACTTCTCACAGATTGACATTACATTTAAATACATATGGCTATATTTATTTAATTAGCAAATTAAGATCATTTGAAATCATATTAGTAAGCAATCATTTTATTTTTCAGTAACAAAAATGCCTCCTTTCTATTAAAATGTGTATAAATCTCATCTATTTTTCTAAATGACTAAATAATCCCTTACTGAATGTATTCTACAGAAGGGAATATTTAATCACAGTTGATATTATTGTTTACAGAACAGCATTTTATATTCAGAAGGGGGATTTCTATACTTGCAAACCCAAAATTGATTTTGAAAAACCTTCTTGATCAAATCTACAGAGAAACAGAGGACTTCAGGGATAGAGAAAAGGAGGACTTCTGTTGTATAAATTGAGATCCTGTTATATAAATTTCTAGAAGGGGTCAGATTTTCTCCTCTGCATTTTAAAGCAGTTTTAATGGGCACCTTCTATGGGATATGGCCAAAAGTACAGAATTTGGTATAAATGAAATCCTATCCATTTTTACTGCTATGAGTTTTTGACCTTCAGAGTATACTACCATCTTGAGTAAAGAGAAAAGCCGTATCACGATAAGCTCTATAGAACTTGGTCATAATAACTGCAAAGTTTACTTTGCAGCCAATATTCTTGGATCAAGGAATGTTGGTGTCAGCTTTTTGATGGCAGGAATGAATGGGGGGGGGGGACAAGTCAAGAAGAGAAATAGGTAAGCACATGGCATTTGGAAAAATAAAAATACAAGAAACCATAAATAACAGTAAACTTAAAAAATACTCAGGTATATTAAATGCAGCCCATATGACAAATCAACAACCAATCTTTTGTGCAGTAGGATGAGGAGAAAATAAGAACACAATGAAATGATTGGTTAGTGGCCTAAAATATACAGAAGGGTGTCCACTGTATTAATAAGTTAGCTGGCCTGGAATACAGTTATCCAGAAGAGTCTTTAGTGATGGCCTTGTTCTTCAAGGCAAAAGGAACTATCCTGAAGGATACTGAAGAAATGAATGTCAATAGGGATGTAAAGTGTGCAGAATTTGACACCTGGTTTGTTATTCTCTATTTCAGGTGACTTAATCTAGACTATGGTATACCTAAATGTTTCTAACTTAAACCCAAAAGTATAAGAACCATTCTGGATCATCTTTAAAAACATGCCACACATAAGCAGGAACTTAAGCATTATCTAATATAGGAAAGTAACTTTGGAATATGGCCCAGGGACCTCAACACACCAACACCCCCCAATAGTGATACAAAAATGGTCAGTGACAAGAAGGCCAGGTCTGGATGAATTATATTCATTGTTATTGTTTGACTCTGTGATGGATAAAAAGTGTTGAGAAGAGAGCATGAGAAAGCTTCAGAATAGAGCTGATAGAGTTTGTGATGGCAGTAGTATAGGTTTTGGGGACAGGAGTAGTGCTGCAGGATTTGGTGGGTGGAATTTGTGTGTGTGCCTCAGAGGAGAGGTTTCTGCATGAGACCAACACTGTTCTGGGTTTACATATAACATATCAGGTATTTGCTTTTTATTTGGGTGTAATTGTATTAAGATACCTGTAGGCCTTTTACATTATCCTAAGCCTAGTTGAAATTTAAGGCTAGATATGGAATTTGAGAAGATGACTATTCCTCAGCCAATGAATGGAGACTTATGTTGATTAGTTTGGTTTTGAGGTCATAATACAGGGTTTGAAAGTTGCAACTCATGATAGTGCATGCACTGGCAACTTCAAGGTTGGAATTCTGCAATGACTTTAATAACTTTATCCCCAGAGGGGCTCGGGGTGGCTTACATGGAGTCAAAGCTCAGAGAACAAGAAATTTGACATTCAAAAATTAAAAGGCAATACAAGATTAAAACACATAACAGAACAATATAGTTCAAACCATTAACCAAAAACCAAAATATGATCATCTTAGAATATGTCGCAAAACATCATCATTACAGAACAGAAAAGGGACTATTAAAATTGCAAGGGACTTGCAAGGGACATTGGACTACCTATGGTTCAGAAACTCAAATTAGTTCCAAACACAACTGTCAGACAAATTGCAGGGCCATCTAGTAGTGAGTATATTACACACATATTAAAGTCATTCCACCGGTTGCTAATTAGTTTCTGAGGAAAGTACTATGTGTTGGTTTGAGCTTTAAAGCCCTAGATGGCAGGCCTGTAGCGAGGGGGGGGGGGGGGTTAGGGGTTCAACCCCCCCCCCCCGAAATTTTTCAGGTTATAAAAAAAAACTGGTTTACTCATGAATTTTAACTGGTTAACCAAATCAAATCCCCATGCTAAATCTATGAGACGCAAAACATTAAGAGTCCCCCCAGGCACTATCTCAAGCAGATATTGACAGGTTTGTAGCGGGGGTGAGGGGTGCTAGGGGTTCAACCCCCCCCCCCCCAAAATTTCACACACTCCCCAAATTTTTTTTCTGGCTAAGGCCCTGCTAGATGGGCCCTCATTAGTTTATGATTGCATAGAAATGTTGAAACACAAGCAACAACAAGGCCATCTTGGCCTTTTCATGGAGGAACTTTCAAAGTCTGAAAAGACCCTCTTGTTTCAGTCAATGACTGCAGAGACTTAGTCTGGAACTGCATGAGGACATACATTTCCAGATGAGAAGCGGTCCTGACAAAGATTTTTTTAGATGTGCCTTACTCTTCGCCCTCCATTCATGCCTCTTCAAAATGCACAACACTGTTGATAACAGCTGACTTCCAGTAACAATACTCAAGTGCCAGGGTTTCCCAGGTTCTTGGTGATTATTGCAAATTTTTATAGGTTAACTTTCAGCCCATCTTTAAATATCTTCTGCTGTCCACCAATATTCCATTTTCCATTCTTCAGCTCCTCCCCTATTACCCCATTGCCATGGGAGACCCCTCTTGGAGTACATGATTCCAACGGCTTTGCTTACACGTTCACTGGAACACATACGTCTCCTCACCATGACATGATGACAATCCAAAGAGGAAGATAAAAAGAGATAAGGTCCATCAAATACCTGGACCCAGGCCCTATAGGGTTTATACAGCAAAAAGGGGAGGGGGGAAGGAAAAGTATGGTATATAATGGGCCCCTGGTGGTGGTGAAGTGTGTTAGAGTGCTGAGCTGCTGAACTTGCAGACCGAAATGTCCCAGGTTCAAATCCCGGGAGCGGAATGAGCGCCGGCTGTTAGCCCCAGCTCCTGCCAACCTAGCCACATGCAAATGTGAGTAGATCAATAGGTACTGCTCCGGCGGGAAGGTAATGGCGCTCCATGCAGTCATGCCAGCCACATGACCTTGGAGGTGTCTACGGACAATGCCGGCTCTTCGGCTTAGAAATGGAGATTAGCATCAACCCCCAGTCCACGACTGGACTTAACGTCAGGGGAAAACCTTTACCTTTATCTTGTGGTATATAATATAATATAAAGTAAGTTATGTTATAGTTTTATACTTCTATAGTGATATAGGGTTTATAATCATGCTGAGAATCCTTTTGGTAATTTAAATTTCAAAAAAGTACACAACATCTTGCATGATCTCATTGACCTTGCTTGGCTTGCTGAGACAAATACATCTATTAAATTTGCACCTAGTTGATCTGTTAATTAATGTCCCAAATTATAGAAACAGTAATGGTGGTTTAGAATTGAACTTAAATATATGTGTTTATCACATTGTGAGAGTCGCAGAAATGCTGCCTGACTCCACAGGTAAGTAAAAGTATTGAAATCGATAGTTCAGTATACCAGGGCACACTTCTTGTATTCTTTATAAGCAACTACAAGTGTCTTTAGATCAATTCGGCTTTTGACAAGAAGTCAATTCTTATGTTTTACTACCCATTTGTTCTTTATAAAGGTTACATTTACAGGATACCATAGTAGTAAAAGTCTAAACAAACTGAAGTTTATGTACCAAAGCAAACAGGTGGGGAAAATGGAAGGAATACGCTTGTTTAATTTATGGCCTGCTACTACCAGGGAAGAAGAGAAGAACAGGGTGGCAGATACCAGGGAAGAAGAGAACAGGGGTGGCAGATGTGATTTTTGTTTTTGTTGATATGGGTTGTGTACAACAGTTTATGTAAATTGATAGTTTGTATCCACATCCCTCCACCAAAACACAGTGCATTATCCAGGCATATGATATAAACGTGCTACTTTCAGAGATGTATATTGCGTTTCGTATGTGCTACTCCCAGAGGTATATATATATTCTGATACATTTTGTACAGACAAGGAATGAATTGGTTTGCTCAGAAGTCATGTTGATTTCCCAGTCTGTCCCCTCCTCGTTCTCTTACAGACACAGATCAGAGAGCCCCTGGAATCTTTTATGTTTATATCATACAGGAATCAAATATTGATTATCAGTGCAATCTGTTGGCGTGTGTCTACAGACAAACCATTGGAGAATTCTGTATCTGTCACTACAAAAGCTGCTTACCTTATCTGTGGTCAATGTCAGGGGAGATTAAGAAACCTGCTGTATTATTTAATGCCATCACAATTTTGAAAGTTTCCAAAGCCTATTGTTACTGCTTCCTTTGCCATTAGTGGTATTGTTTTAGTAGTGACAAACTGCTCCCAGCTCTTGAAACACTGAAGATTTTCTCAAAGGTTTTACTATTTGGAGCAGCTTTTGCTAATTCCTTGACAAAATTTATGATTTTTGAGAAAGATACGCTTGTGATAATTGTACAGGAAAAGGGAGAGTTTGCATTCCTTCTGAAATCTGATGAGAATCATCCCTGCAGGCTATTCCTATATATTTAAGACTACAGATGGCAAGATCCATTTAGAATTGATAGAGCAAGCTTGCCATATTTATAATCCCCTCTGTTATTTAATTTGGCTAATGAGTTAACAAGGCATAGATCAGAGGCTCTAGATATTCATCATTTATTTTGACATGTTACCTGGTAGAAATAGGAGTGCAATAAAACTAAACTAGAAACACTTAATTGATTGGGTTGTAAAAATCCCCAAACTCTGGTTGTTTAGTAAAATAATTTAGAGCCTGAGTTTTACAATGTGCTGTCCTGTCTCCAGTGGCAGAAATAAATTCATCTAGGCATTCTAGAAGTCTTAAAAATTATCCATATGAAAGTGTATTGCTAAAATAGTTTTATAAAACAGACCAGTTTTCAGAGCTAATGATGACTGAAAAAGAAACATCTGGAGCTGAAATTCTGGCACCTATTTAGGGATATAATGCTGTGTGGAAATGCATGATATTCTCATGTGAATATTGACAACCAACCACAACTTTGACAGAATGTTAAATTATAAATTTATGATTCTATGTCAAGCGTCAGGTTTCCGTTCTGTGGAATACTGGGACTCTTAATTCAGAGGAAAGAGCTTTGAATTTCTAGCCAGGAGTTCTAGTGCATTACCAGTCAATGAACCCCTGAATTCCATAGGATGTAGCCATTGCAGTTAAAATGGGATCATAATACTTTAGTACAGATCCAGGTATGTGAAGGAGTACCTTCCTTTGCTGGCCTTCAATTGAAGAGAGGCCAGCCTTTTTCCTCGAATACAGTGTGATTGCTGATCACAGTTTTACTTTTTTTTTGGTCTATCCCACACTGTATGGGGATATTAATAACGGCTTAGGGTGTGTGTTTAAATAGGTGGTCACTAGGCAGATAGCAAGGGGAAAAATAAGAATTACAGTAAAGACCTTGGTATCCTTTTGGTAAAGGGAAGGGCACTGGAACTGCCTCATTAGGCCCTGCAAATCAGAAGGAGACTACCCTTGGCCCTGGTCTGTAGTAGGCTTGAGGCCGGATCAGTTTGAATGAAAGTGATTTGTAAAATGAGGTGAAAAGCAAGCCAAAACGGATCAAGAGAGCAGTATTTTTTTGGCTACTGGAGAGGATGGAGTTTACAATATACCTGGAGCAGGGATTTGTTGCAGGGGCTCCTGGAGAACATGGGATTAACTGCAGGTTTTTTCTCCCTCCCCAACAGTGGCAGCAGTGTCCATTTCTTCTGGAAAAATTTCCTGGGTTCCTCCTCCAGAGAGGGTCCTGCTGGGAACTTGTTTTCCCAGCAGCACTTGCATAGGACAGACATTGAAAAGTCTCTTAAGTTCCTCTCGGAGCATGATGGAGGTTGAAGTTGAAGTTTTTCTCAACCAATAAAAGGCCTGGTTGTATCCATGTTCATTTGTAGGACGGAGTAAAAAAAAAAAAAACTGGATAAAATGACACCAAAGTTGGCCACAAAACGCTTAACAACCCAAGGAGTGACCACCACTAACAAAAAGAAAAACAAAAAAAATCATAAACACACAGTGACAAGGACTAAGAGACCGAAAACAGAAAGCTCGTTAATTAAAGCCTGGGGTGTGAGTACGTGCACATCTCATCTAAATGCCCTCGGTGTTTTTTTTCCCACACCCAGGAGGGGGCAAGGCTTGGAAGTTTTTGTATGCTTCAATAGCATTGAACTGTGGCTATTAAAGTGGTGCCAAACAAGGTTAATTCTGAAGACTCAAGGAAAGCGAGGAGAAAAACACACAAAAGCCATGGGCAGGTATGACAAAATGCTCTTTAAATGTCCAATAAAACACCCTGAATAGCGAAGAACTGATACTTCCCCTTATGAGCACTTCCACCCCCTTCACCATGAAGCCCCAAGTTTCCTTCCTCCCAGATGCACACAAGCATAAACATAACAACAGCAAACACCAGCCACTTCCATCACCGCTGTGCAAAATTCCCTCCTTGACAGAACTGACTCCCCTCCAGCACATCCTTTACAAACTTGCCACCTCCCTGCCAGTTCCCAGAGCCACAGGCTGAACAATGCCAGTCATTTCAGGAGTTGCAGTACCCCACCTGGAAAGGGCTTCCGTTTCCAAAGGGGCTAGGCTTGGCCTTGCAGACTACAATTCCCAGAAAGCTCTGCGAGAAAAAGAAGGATGTTAGGCGGCCATTGTTGCAACCCTCCCCTTAGAACGGGCAGGAGAAAGTTGAAAGGCACGGCCCAGTGGCAGCACTGCTACTGCCCAGGATCGTACTGTATTATCATTAGTCTAACGGTGCATCAACATTGCAAGGTTACTGCATTTTGATATCACTTCAACTGCCATGCAGCAATGTCATTCAATCCTGGGATTCATAGTTTTGCCTTCTCTGCCAGGGAACCCTGGTGCCAAGCTACTAATCCTTTGCTGCCCTCTTAAATAGCATTGAATAGCCATGCAGCTTCAAAGCATGGCAGCTTCCTAGCTAGGGGAATCCTTAGTTGCCCAACTTGAATAGTACTAAATAGTCTTCCAGTTTCACAGCCTGGCTGCTTCCTTACCTAGGGGAATCCTTAGCTGGCCAGGTGGAATACCATTGAATAGCCTTGCAGCATCACAACCAGGCTGCCTCCTGCCAAAGGAAATCCTTTGTTGGCCAACTAGAATAGCACAGAGCAACCTTGCAGCATCAAAGCCTGGCTGCTTCCTACCTAGGGGAATTCTTTGTTGGCCAGGTGGAATTGCAGTGAATAGCCTTGCAGCTTCAAAGCCTGTCTGCTTTGAGGCTGTAAGGCTATTCACTTCTATTCCACCTGGCCAACAAAGAATTCCCATAAGCCACAGCAACGTGTGGCAGGGCACAGCTAGTATATATGCTCACCAACCAGAACCTGACTGCTGACCATCACCCAGAAAACCTTTTCATCAGCCACCGCAACACTGTGGAACGACCTGCCAGAAGAGCTCCAACAGCTAGATCAGCTGTCAGAATTTTAAAACTATCTAAAGACTTGTCTCTTCCAGCAGGCCTATCCAGCCAGTTTAAGCATGAATTTAAAACTTGTATCTTCTTTAATCTCTGTTCTGTGTATTTAAATATATATATTTTAGAAATACATTTAAATGTGTATCTTTTATAGAAATATGTATATAATTTTTTTACAATATTTATGTGTTTTAATTATGCAGTAATTATCTTTGAGCCACGAGGAGAGGCGGGTAAGAAATAATAATAATAATAATAATAATAATAATAATAATAATAATAATAATAATGAAGACCTAGCTCTGGCTCACAAATGGGACACTGAAGGAGACAGAGGGCCTGATCCTTGCAGCCTAGGAGCAAGCCATCAGAACAAATGCAATTAAGGCCAAGATCGAAAAATTAGCTGATGACCCAAAATGCAGACTGTGCAAGGAAACCGATGAAACCATTGATCATATCCTCAGCTGCTGTAAGAAAATCGCACAGACCACAAACAGAGGCACAACTATGTGGCCCAAATGATCCATTTGAACTTTTGCCTCCAAGTACCACCTCCCAGCAGTAAAGAACTGGTGGGATCACAAACCTGCAAAAGTATTGGAAAATGAGCACGCAAATATACTGTGGGACTTCCAAATCCAGACTGACAAAGTTCTGGAACACAACACACCAGACATCACAGTTGTGGAAAGGAAAAAGGTTTGGATCATTGATGTTGCCATCCCAGGTGACAGTCGCATTGACGAAAAACAACAGGAAAAAGTCAGCCGCTATCAGGACCTCAAGATTGAACTTCAAAGACTCTGGCAGAAACCAGTGCAGGTGGTCCCGGTGGTGATCGGCACACTAGGTGCTGTGCCAAAAGATCTCAGCTGGCATTTGGAAACAATAGACATTGACAAAATCACGATCTGCCAACTGCAAAAGGTCACCCTACTGGAATCTGCGCACATCGTCCGAAAATACATCACACAGTCCTAGACACTTGGGAAGTGTTCAACTTGTGATTTTGTGAAACGAAATGCAGCATATCTATCTTGTTTGCTGTGTCATAATAGTAATAATAATAATAATAATAATAATAATAATAATAATAATAATAACAATAATAATAGTCATCATCACCATCATCATCATTGGCTGGAGTAACACATAAAAATGTACCTGTACTGACTTACATAGAAATTCAATTTTAAAACAAACCTACAGAATGTATCTTGTTTGTAACTTTGGGATTGCCTGTAAATAACAATAAATAAAATAAATAAAATAGGTTAAACAAAGTGGTCTGTATCTTGTCTTGTTATTCCATGATTGGTCAGCAATTGTGTACTGTGGATATGTCCCTGGGTGTGAAGCTGTCTATTCTGCATGCAGCTGATTGTGATACATTCATAACCACATTCTCATGTATTTATCTGGAATCCAGTTAAGTGAAGGTCATTAAGTGTCTAAGGTTATTTGAAAGCTCAGCAACAATGACTTTTGTAGATGTGCACTTTGTATTTATATTGTCCTCAACCAAGTACCTTGCCCTATGCCCAAGTACTTTGTCTTTTGTTCTGTTAAATGCTGTGTGGGCAGAAGTCATGACATCTAGGAGGAAGAGAATCTCAGTGTTAATATGCTTGGCCATGCACCTCTATTCTAATTGAAATTCACTCACCTGTGTGTCCTCAACTGTAGCCTAATCAAAAGCCAAGCTGTGGAACTCTGGATAAATGAAAATGCCTTTCTGATAATCAGATCACCATCTTAGTTAAGCATCCCACAAGGATGACTCATAAAAATGGGGTCCATACCCTCATCTCAAAAGTGGTCACAAAATTAAAATACCAACTAAAAATTCCTTGTGATTTAAAACTTCTGATTTCTACTTTTAGCTGTGTCTCAAAAGTATGTGTTTTTCATTGTGTTACTTGTGTTTATTTGGTAATTAAGTCTGGAAACCAGGAACTTCCTCAAGATTCTCCATGATTCCCAAAGAGGATCTTGGTGCTACTCCCAACTTAGTCACCCCAAAGACAATGTTCCTAAATTGAACTTCTTAATTGTCCAGATCATGGAACTGAGCACTGACATACTCTCACTACCTAAGAAATCCAAGAGCTACTGTAGTTCACTTGACTTTCTTGCCATTATTGAACTCTCCTAATATGATCCCATCGCCTAAGGAGCATAGTAGGTTTCATCATGAGTATGACACAGTAAGCAGTCATTATAACTACTTAAAACCATGCAAATTATAGCTGAAAAACATACATTCATTTTGCAATAATAAAACAACAGTCAGCATTTAGGGAGGCAGCATTTCCCTATAGGCTCTACATTTTGCACAAATTATTATGTCTGAGTCTCATTACACATTCTTAATTTAATTTTTATGAGGAAAAAGATCCTCATGTGCTAGTTCTCAAGAGCACAATATTAACAAGAAATCATTTTGATAATTATAAAGTGATGGAGTGCTCTGTTATTAAGTCTCTATTAATTTGGTATTAAAAATTAATTTACTCTTTGTTTAATTTGAATTGTAGAGTAAATAAACATATCCTTTTCACACAGAATATGTTTTCTAATCATATTTTGCTATCATGCGTATTAACTGCAGTTTAAGTGAACTGCTCGAATAGGTGAGCTCTGAACTGCTTGTAACAGGTAAAAAGAACTTCGAGATTGCGATTCTAATATACCAGTGGACATCCAGATCTGGCTGTTAATGTCCTTCATTTATAATATTTGATTGGGTTTTTCAAGATCAGGAATTTCCCTCCTCCTTCTCAGGTTGCAAACCAATCTTGAAGAAGACTTTGTTGGTGTCAAAGCCTAATTGCAATATGACAGGTTAAGTACATTTTGAGTTGCTAATGGGAAGGGGAGGCCTAACATTGCTTTTTGCTGTGAAATGTCACCTAAAAACTATTGAGCATTGCGGGTCAGCCCATTTCTTCCCAACTGTCATCTCTGAAAATCACCCTTTTAAAACAATTTGTCTTTTTTAAAATATAAATATTTCTGCTGATACCAAAGGATTAACAAAAAAATAAACAGCCTAACTACTATACAGTGCAAACTGTGAGAAGCCATAGGAAAGATATTGAGGTACGATGAGTATGCCCAGACTGCAGACTTACACCAACAGTTCAGGATACTTTATATTGAAATAAATACACATGATTATTCTCTTCCTTCCAGTTTCCCAGCATCAAAGTTCTTAAAACAAATCTAAAGACACTTTAGTTACTTCTACTAATTTTTTGATTTTTCAGACAATGTTGTGTATAGTGTATTGTGTTTCTTGTATAAAATATTATATTTCTAACACAAACACAATTTTCACCAAAAAAGACTTGGAGTATGAAAGACCTCTTTACATGTTGAGATATTTTAAAAAGATGTACTCTTTTAAGGAGCCCCAGTGGCGAAGTGTGTTAAAGCACTGAGCTGCTGAACTTGCAGACCGAAAGGTCCCAGGTTCAAATCCCAGGAGCGGAGTGAGCGCCCGCTGTTAGCTTCAGCTTCTGCCAACCTAGCAGTTCGAAAACATGCCAATGTGAGTAGATCAATAGGTACCGCTCTGGCGGGAAGGTAACTGTGCTCCATGCAGTCATACTGGCCACATGACCTTGGAGGTGTCTACGGACAATGCCAGCTCTTCAGCTTAGAAATGGAGATGAGCACCAACCCCCAGAGTCAGACATGACTGGACTTAACATCAGGGGAAACCTTTACCTTTTTTACTCTTTTAAGTTGTGCTGATGTATTCTTGCTGCATAGTCATCCATGGGAGAGTGCAGATTCAGAAAGTTAAATCTGAAATTCTAAGTTTTTCATATTGAAAATTTACCACCATGTTTTCTAGTTGGGAGTTATATTTATTAAAAATCCAGGGACTCTGGGGGCTCCGAAAGGTTTTTCCTGACATGTTACCTGCTCACAGTATTGCAGAGAGCAATTTCTAAGAAATAGTGGTCCTTATGAAAAAAAAGTAATAACTCAAGAACTGACCCCCTCTGTAGATTATATGTAGTGTGTTTTAGGACCTCATCATGTTTAATATATTTCTACTAATTTTAAACTTCCACAGATATAGTCACACATACAGTAGAGTCTTGCTTATCTGACATAAACGGCCCGGCAGAACGTCAGATAAATGAAAATGTTAGATAATACAGAGGCTTCTGGGAGTTGAAGTCCATATCTATATCCTGGCAGAGATCAGTAGTAAGTGAGTTCTCCTTTTGTTTGGCTTTTCAGACACAAGGAGAGAATTCACTCACCACTGAAAAAAAGAGCAACAAACAAGGAATTGTAATGAAAAGGTAGAAAGTACACTTACAAAAATCCTCAAGACAACTGCCCACCTTCATTCTTTTATCTTCTTTTCTCTTCCTATATTTCCTACAAACTCCAGCATAGCCACAGCCCCTCATTCCAACTTGGACTGAACCATTGCTGTGAACAGAGGGGGAGTTTGAGAGGCAAAACCATTATGCTCTGGCTCCTCCCAAGAGTCCACACAATAGGACCGGCCAAAATGGAGAAGAAAGAAAAACATGGCTTCTAAAGGGGAAATGCTGGAGGAAAGGGCTGTTGGATAAAAGTGTCAGATAAAACAGAAGGTCGGATAAACGAAGGTCAGGTAAGCAAGACTCTACTGTTTGTATAAAGCCCCAAAATCTTAGCCATGTTGCAGAATACAATATATTGTTTCAATCAAAGCTAAACTAATTTTTATAAAGGAAAGCAATTTTGATTTCTTCTATTAAAACATGACACCACCTCTGAGTTTCTTATGTAATATATTAGTGTATAGTAGAAGAGATTAGATTTGCTTTGTATAATAATGACTTTTCTTCTCCAAACATTTCTGTACCACAACCAATCCCTTTCTAATTTACCTTTTCTGGGAAAATCATATGTTACTCAAATCTTCTAGAGGAGATATAGTGATATATCTCCTCTTGGGGCTATGTGTCAAGAGTCAGACGCCAATTAGCGAACAAAAATAGAATTTATTCAGCAGATAAGCCAAAAGGTAATGTTAACACAGAAAAAACCTTGAAACACTTCACTATCAGTGCTTCAAGAGCAGTTCAAACAAAAATATAATTCAGCAACACAAGCAGGTAAAAACAAAGCTAAACAAACTTAGTGCAAACTGCACTTTCTGAGTCCAAGCCCTGCCAGCCGGCTCTGTAGTTTTCAAAGGAACAGTTCCCAAAAGAAAACACCAAATTGGTCAGGAAACAAACAAACAAACTAAGAATGCAGTAGACTGCTTCCACAATGTGGATAAAGCCGAAGGCTCCAAAAGGATGGTGAAAAGACGTCGTCCGGGATTCCAAGGTCAGGTCAGGAGATAACAGCGGTGTCCAAAGAGCAAGCCAGGAGTCAAAAGCCGATAGTAGTCATCAATCACAGGGCGAAGGCAGTAGCAAGGTCAAATTCCGATCCAAGGTCTGAAAAGGGTGCAGTCATCCAAAACAGGTCCACGATAAGACACAGCGAGAGCCAAGCTAGGTGATAACAGCAGATTCAAATCATAGTCCAAGTCCAGTCTTCATGGAAACACAGAGATCCCAATGGCGCCTCAGCAACACCTTGCCACACGCAAAGTGCAGTGGCCAAACATTCCCGTTTTATTCCCCTTTCTCCTGGGTGACCAAACACTCACACCCAAACACCAGGTGTCCCAAATCTACTCAGAGTCTGAACTCCACACAGCTAGAGCTCGTGGATCTGGAGTACCTAGCAATTCGTCGGAGTCCCAATCATCCTGCCCACACTTAGCCCCATGAACACTTAAAGAACCATCCTCCCTTCTACAAGAATCCCAATTGGGATCAGCTCCTGCAGAAACCCCAGGTTCAGAAGTATCCATAGACCCCAAATCCCCAGACATCTCCGGTGGCTGTGCCCATTCAGTGCCCGCTTCCCCAGCCACCACCTGTTCCTCAGCATCCATCTCCCCATCTGAATCTTCCTCAGAAGATCCCCCATATAGCTCTCTAAGTCACTTCCTGCGCAACTCCTCCAGTGAACCCTCATCACGAGGGTTTTTTCTTCCTCTTCGAATTCCATCCCCATCAACCATAATCCCCGAAGGCGCAGTCACAACACTATGTCTGTTCTTATTGTTATCTAAAGCTAACTGCATTGTTTTATCTATTTCTGTAAACCGATTCGAGCCAAATTGGGAGTAGCGTATACAAGCCCTATATATATATATATATATATATATATATATATATATATATATATATATAGTGTTTCTAAAGTTAATGCAATCCCAGGACTAGTCCCATCATGCCTTAGGACCTTAAAAATATCAAACAAGAGTTCAGCATGTTTAGCATCGGGGAGCACTGATTAGTCAGGGAATGACAAGAAGATCTACCAAAACACCAAAGAAGCTTCTAATGTAAATCACTTGAGAGTTCCTGGCTTTATAAACTGATTGCTTGCAATGTTTTCTTTTAGGATTAAGCAGTTACCTGCCTCTTTCCTCTTATTACTCCCTATTCCAACGACTAACTATCCATGATTTACTTTACCTTCATCTCAGCAGTTAGCTGAGTTCATTCACCAATCACAGCTAATACCCCATTTCTTAAATTCAAGTAAAGACAGTCCCCAAGTTACAAACAAGATAAGTTATTTAGGTTGCTCTTAAGTAGAATTTCTAAGTAAGTCAGAACAGGTAAAATTTTAAAGTGTAACTCCAGTGAGAGATACACACACACACAAACTTTGGATAGCATAGAGAAGGGTTGACATTCTGTGGTTTTTGTTTTGCAGTCTGTGCCTCTGTTCAGAATATTTTACCTCACTTCCTGTCCATGTGATAATTGGATTCTGAAAAAAAATGGCTTGTGAAAACAAAGACCTAGTGGCTGTTTTAGATTTTTACACAACTATGTTAGCAGCAATATTTACAGAGAGCTCTGTCTAAGATGTTTCAGCTATACTTTATAAAAAAAGAAGAAGAATCGGCCTATTTAGCAAGTCTTGCAAATGCTGGTTTGTTGTCTGCAACTGTTTGATTTTTATACTAATTTTATATACATATATACCCGGGGTCACATAAAATGTTCCCAGGCTGAAAGGAATCATGAATTAAAAGATTTAAGAAGCCCTGACTTAAGCCAGTTGGGCTTTATAACCTTCGGTTATTCCTTATATGTTGTTTTATATGATATAAAACTCTTGTTTAGTAAAGTTATTTGAAAAAGAAAAAGTGAGGAAGGTGCAGAGCACATGGTGCGTAATGTTTTTCTGCATCTAGGTCATTTCATAAAAATTCATTCGATTTTGAAGTGTTACTATTGAAATGGTGTTGCCCTCATATTCTTTGCCGCTAATGTCAGCACACACATTTTTACAATGGATGCCATGGATCATAAAATGGGTTACATACCCTCATCTGAAAAAAAAAATCCTATTTTAGTAATGAAAATGAAAAGTTCATTGTTTTTGGACAGAGATTCATCACTATGATATTGTTTGGCTTAGCTGTAGCTTGATGCAGTCTTCAGAACATGAACACAAGATTAATTTTTTTTCCTATATGTTTGGAAGTGAATTTTAAGAAATTATTTTCATATGGGACCAGGCAGATATGATATGTGTTGTGACTGCGCCTTCGGGGATTATGGTTGATGGTGATGGAATTCGAAGAGGAAGAAAAAACCCTCGTGATGAGGGTTCACTGGAGGAGTTGCGCAGGAAGCGACTTAGAGAGCTATATGGGGGATCTTCTGAGGAAGATTCAGATGGGGAGATGGATGCTGAGGAACAGGTGGTGGCTGGGGAAGCGGGCACTGAATGGGCACAGCCACCGGAGATGTCTGGGGATTTGGGGTCTATGGATACTTCTGAACCTGGGGTTTCTGCAGGAGCTGATCCCAATTGGGATGCTTGGAGAAGGGAGGATGGTTCTTTAAGTGTTCATGGGGCTAAGTGTGGGCAGGATGATTGGGACTCCGACGAATTGCTAGGTACTCCAGATCCACGAGCTCTAGCTGTGTGGAGTTCAGACTCTGAGTAGATTTGGGACACCTGGTGTTTGGGTGTGAGTGTTTGGTCACCCAGGAGAAAGGGGAATAAAATGGGAATGTTTGGCCACTGCACTTTGCAAGGTGTTGCTGAGGCGCCATTGGGATCTTTGTGTTTCCATGAAAACTGGACTTGGACTATGATTTGAATCTGCTGATATCATCTAGCTTGGCTCTCGCTGTGTCTTATCGTTCACCTGTTTTGGATGACTGCACCCTCTTCGGACTTTGGATTGAATTTGACCTGGCTTCTGTCTATGCCCTCTGACTGACGGCTACTCCCGGCTTCTGACTATTGGTTTGTCTTTCGGAATTTCTGCTGCCTCCTGACCTGACCTTGGATTCTTCTGACTGACGGCTACTCCCGGCTTCTGACTATTGGTTTGTCTTTCGGAATTTCTGCTGCCTCCTGACCTGACCTTGGATTCTTCTGACGACGGCTATTCATCATCCCTTTGAGGCTCTCGGCTTATCTGCACCGTGGAAGCAGCTTTACTGCTTTTCTAGTTTGTTTATTTTCCAGCAATTAACTCTATTTGTTTTCCAAAGCTGAATTGAAGCGTTATTTAGTTTTTTATTGAATGCCAGCATGGGAAATTAGCGTGGCTTGTTTTTGAGTTATTATTGTCCAATCTACTCTCGAAACACTGAAAAGTGAAGTGTTTCAAGGATATTTCCTGTGTTTATGTTATTTTTTGACTTATCTTCAGAATAAACTCTGTTTTGTATGATAACTGGCATCTGACTCTTGACAATATGACTGAAATCAAAAATGGATATGGGATTCAATAGATGGGAGTTGTTGCATATTAAGTTTGGTTGGGCTTTGTCAGCTTCCTCCCTGTTACGGTGGTTATGCGTTGGTTTGTTTTTTAACTTGTCTGAAGGAAGCCTTAGAAGAGTTGAAGTCATTATTTTGTGTATGTTAGAAAGAGCAGAAGGTACAGCCATCATACACACACACACACACAGAGATATATAGATATATGAGAGACAGACAGACAGACATCATAGTGTAGTGGGTTGAGTGTTGGATTGCAACACTGGGATTTAAAGGTTGAAATCCCTGCTATGCTATGTAAACCCATTGGTTGACCTTAGAGACATCCTCGTCTCTCAGCCTGAAAGGACGGCTAGAACAAACCTGCTTGGAACAAACTCTGATATGAAGCCAAATGATAGGGTTGCTATTATTCAGAAATCGTTTGAAGGCACAGCACAACAAATATATACAAGTCTGTAATAAACATAAATGTTGCACCCCAGCGAGGGTCCACCTTGCTCTAAACACACCACTGAGACAGACTTGATATAAACAGTTTATTGATGAAAAGATAGCAAAAGTAAGGCAAAAAGCAATAACGTAAAGGTAAAGGTTTCCCCCTGACATTAAGTCCAATTGTGTCCGACTCTGGGGGTTGGTGCTAATCTCCATTTCTAAGCTGAAGAACCGGTGTTGTCTGTAGACACCTCCAAGGTCATGTGGCCGGCATGACTGCATGGAACGCTGTTACCTTCCTGACTGAGAGGTACCTATTGATCTACTCACATTGGCATGCTTTCGAACTGCTAGGTTGGCAGAAGCTGGAGCTCACTCTGCTTCCCGGGTTTGAACCTGGGACCTTTCAGTCTGTAAGTTCATCAGCTCAGCGCTTTAACACACTTAGCCACCACAGGCTCAAAAAACAATAAGGAAATGTAATAATCCAAATGTAAATGCAGTAATCCAAATAGAATTCGATGTCCCAAAACAGCAAGTAACTCCTTAGAAGACAAGGCTTAAAACATCAAAGCAAAGTCCAAAGTACAGGATATCATCAGGAGCATGGAAGCAAGAATACTTTCCCAAGAAACCATAGGCAACACTGGAACCACGATTTGAAGCTTAAAACCAGGAGCCATAGACAATACAGGGGCAAAGCAGGAGATCTCGCTCTGAAAGCAAAGTTGCTTGACCTGAAAGTTACCCATTCTTACAAGACATAAAAGCATTCCTTTGACCTTGGGTTTCTAGCCTTTTGGCAGCAATTCCTCACGAATGCCTAGGGAGGTGCATTCTCAGGCTAAGTTTGGTTGCTCAGTCTAATTGGACTTCTTCATTATCACTTTCAGAACCACCTGGCCATTGTTGACTTTCCCTGCCTTCCTCCCGTTCCCGTTTTGAGAGCTGGGAAAGGTCACTCTGATCTGAAGCCTCTCTTATCTCATCTTCTTGGCCATCTTGGCTGCTTGCCTGCGGCCTCCTCAGAATTCCTGACTGTTCAGACTGACTAACATTTTGAATCTCTGGCTGCTCAGACTGTTTAACAATTTCAGTTTCAGACTGTGCAAACCCAAATCCCCCTTCATCATCAGACTGAACCACAACAATAGAATATTGAATATAGGATATGCAAGAAATTATTTTTGATGGTAGCTGAATATAAAGTGTACGTGTATTGGTGCCTAAATCATGCTTTACTACAGTCACCTTTTTAATTTTATTATGTTAATGTGTAAATTTTTATATTTATGTCTGTATTTTGTTTTTGATGTGTTTTATTTTGTTTATTGTAATCATCCGGGCTTGGCCCCATATAAGCCGCCCCGAATTCCTTCAGGGATATGGAGGAAGGGTACAAAAATTAAGTTATTGTTATTATTATAAATGGATAGCCAATAGATAAATATCAATATATCTATTACAGTAGATATAGCTATTACATATGTCTTATTTATTATGATTATATTCATTTATAACCTGTTTTATCTCCCCAAAGGAGACTCAAAGGAGCTTAACATAAAAGCATTAGCAAATATAGTAAAATTATAACATAATTAACACAAACAACATTAAAAATCAGTTAAAATCCATCAAAACATATTCAAAGTTAAAAACCACAGCACCCCCTGACTAGATCTTAAACACCTTCATTTTTAAATGCCTGTTAGAATTAAAAGGTTTTATCCTGCCACAGAAAGGACAGCAGGGAGGGTGTCGTTCTGGCTTCCCTGTGCAGGGAGTTCCAGAATCGAGGAGCAGCCACCAAGAAGGTCTGCTCCCTCGTTCCCACCAACCGAGCTTGAGATGGAGGTGGGACAGAGAGAAGTGCATCTCCTCAAGATCTCTGGGCTCAGGCATGTTCGTACAAGGGCATGTGGTTGGCCAAATAGGGCTACAACCTAGTCACACTCAGAATGGCCAATAGTAATTGTCAGAGTTGTGATCCAAAATATCTGGAGAGCCAGAATTCCCTACATGACTGGACTGGGGAATGTGGGTTTGGAATAAAATTTGGGGGAAAGCTTCCCCTAGTTTAATTTCAGAATGAGTATGCCACAAAGGAGACAAATAGAGTGCTGCTGTTTTTCACAGAATAGTGGTCACTTCAGGATCAGATAGGGTTTTTCCCCCTTCAAAGTTCTTTTTTTCACCTACTTTACAGTGTCATGGAGAACAAGATAGTTGGCATAGGAAGGTGGCCTAAGTTATTTCTTACAGGTGTTGAGGGAAAATACAAGCAGTGGATACACTTCTGGCACAATCTAAGAGTGGTAGTAGTGAGGATCATGTCATAAGTACTTGTCTCTGAATTGTTTGCTTTCACCAGGGACAACACAGCTTGGGATATTTATCCTATGTTCAGACTTCTAATTTATTGGCTGGACCTTAGAGCAATGCTGAATTTTAGGAATTCCTCTAAGGGGCTATGATAATTTTTCCCAGTGGAGGTAATTGATTTGGTTTGGGGAGACTGACCACTTCAGCCACTCCTGAACCAAGTTGCTCTCCCCATTTAAATTTGCTAAACACCAAAAACAATTAATTGGGTAACAGTGAATAAAGCTGTCCTTATTCAGGTCCATTTCAGCAGTATCTCACATTGATCTTGAGGGACAGATGAGAAGAGTGGCTCACTGAGGGAAAGGATCTGTGAGATGCTTTTTCCCAGATCCTGCAAACATTAGGATCTAACACTGTCCAGTTGATATCTCTTCTTCCATAGTGGTTCATGGTCACGTCCAATCAACTAGGAACTATACTTTGACGGGAATTATATTGTAATGCTACATGTTGAGTCAAGAGTATAGATTATGGAACTAAGAACAGTAACAATGGTACACATGAATAATCAAACATTTTCAAAAAGCGTAACAGTCACTCAGGAAGAACTGCTGGTGATTGTTTTCCCTAACAAACCCAAAAAACAAAACATAGATAATTAAGGTCAATGTCAATTAAATTTAACATTATTACTTGAACAGTGAAGGAATCTCATGTTTCATTTCTGTGGTATTTCTTGATGCCTTTGAAGAACATATATTGGTATCCCAAGAGTCTTATAATATCAACTCTGTTTTCAGTCAGTGTTCATGAATCATACTTATTAGTGGCATATTGGAAAAACTCTCATTATCTCCTTTCTGTCTTACATCTTACAGACTACCCTTGTGCAGCAGGAAATCATCTCATTGCTCAGCGACTAAGTTATACTTTAGTACACCAATTTCAAATATCTGCAGATACCGAAAACCAAAACCTTAGCCTACATTTCAGCCTAGCACATGGTCATAATTCCTTCAGGGAACAGATTTCTTTGTTGTATAGTCAGCAATACAATGAAAATAATTGGATGTTGGACAGCTTGAGGATGTTCTTATAAATATATTAAAGCAATTATTTGTCAGATGTGAACTTTACATCACCAAAGACAGAAACACAGAATAGGTTTTGTTAGAATGTAGTGAAAAGATAGGTTTTCCCTCTTTCTTAAGTGCCTTATATTTTATTCTGACTCATGTCAGAATAAAAATATTAATTCTTTTCCAGTTAACTTTTCAATGAAAAAAATTCAGGTAGCCTGTGAAGAAAGAGAATTACAAAGCCAAAAATAAATAGGGAACATTACTCTTATTAAATGTATAATTAATGCATTGATGATTTTTTAAAATCTTTAGAATAAATTCACCCCTCGCATCCTACCCACATCTTTTCTAGCAGCATGCCCCTTATTTTCCCCCAAATGCCTGCTGGCAAAGAAAAGTATTTACCTGCTTGTGGAAGGCCAGCTGGGATGAGGCCATCCTAGTCTCTCTTGGAAGGGACTTCCACAGCCTAGGAGCAGCCACTAAAAGGGACCTGCCTTGTATTCCCACCTAACACCCTTGAGCAGGTGGTTAGACAGAGAGAAGGCCCTCCCCAGTGGATTGTAGTTGGCTGACACATTCATACGAGATACAATCCTTCAGGTAACCTATACCAAAGCAATACAGGGCTTTCTAGGTCAAAACAGTGGCTCGACAGCAGTACATGTGAAAAAGATCTTGGAGTCCTTGTGGACAACAAGTTAAATATGAGCCAACAATGTGATGCGGCTGCTAAAAAAGCCAACGGGATTCTGGCCTGCATAAATAGGGGTATAGCATCTAGATCCAGTGAAGTCATGCTACCCCTCTATTCTGCCTTGGTCAGACCACACCTGGAATACTGTGTCCAATTCTGGGCCCTGCAATTGAAGGGAGATGTTGACAAGCTGGAAAGCGTCCAGAGAAGGGCAACTCAAGGGTATGGAGAACAAGCCCTATGAGGAGCATCTTACAGATCTGGGCATGTTCAGCCTACAGAAGAGAAGTCTTAGAGGAGACATGATAGCCAAGTATACATATGTGAGTAGAAGTCATAGGGAGGAAGGAGCCAGCTTGTTTTCTGCTGCCCTGGACACTAGGATGCGAAACAATGGCTTCAAACTACAGGAAAGGAGACTCCCCCAGAACATTAGGAATAACTTCCTCACTGTGAGAGCTGTTCAGCAGTGGAACTCTCCCCCAGACTGTGGTGGAGGCTCCTTCTTTGGAGGCTTTTAAGCAGAGGCTGGATGGCCATCTGTCAGGGGTGCTTTGAATGTGATTTTCTGCTTCTTGGCAGGGGGTTGGACTGGATGGCCCATGAGGTCTCTTCCAACTCTATGATTCTGTGATTCTGTGAAAACCAGAACCTTGAATTGTGCCCAGAAATGAGTTGACAGTCAGTGGAGTTGTTGCAATAGCTTAGTGTCAGTCCGTGGAAGGTGTAGGACACAAAGCAGGCTCACACAGGTATTCCATGGATACACTTTATTGAAATCCTTCTTGCCAAGATGAAAGCGAAGCTACTACTGACTGAGTTTCGCCCAGACCTCAGCATATCAAACTACTACTTCCCCCCGACCCCCCCTTCCACATTCACACCTATCTGTAGATAGTCCTTTCCCAGGCTCGGAGGCCAGAGTAAGCTACAAATCAATCCTCCCAGCCAGATGGCCCTTATCATTTAGGTTATCTCCATTCCAATTGCTCTGGCAGGATGGGAACAGGTCAGTTTAGTGTGAATGCTGGGCGGTCACATCCTGACACTTAGTTGTATGCCCTATAGTCAGTCCCAGTTAGTAATCTGGCTGCTGCTCTTTGGACCAATTGAGGTTTCCAAGCTTTTTTGAAAGGCAGACCCACGTAGAGTTCATTACAGTAGTCCAACCAGGATATACCTAAGCCATATACCACTGTGGCCAGATCTCACTTCTCCAGGCATTGTTGGTGCACTAACTTTAATTGTGCAAAAGCACTCCCGATCAGTGTTGATACCTGGGCCTCCAGGTTCAGTGCCAAATCCAAGAGTATCCCCCAACTGTGAATATGCATTTTAAGAGGGAGTGTGACCCCATTTAACTCATGTTTTAGCTCTAGATTCCAGCATAGGTAAGTTATTGGGCAAAAGGATCCTTAGAATCCCTTCCAACTCTATTATTTTATACTTTTCTCAGAAGAACTTATCCAATAATAAACTGCCTTTTCAGTTTATTACTCAGTTTGAGTATTATCTCTCATTTATCCCAATAGGAAAGGTCTTTATTCTTAACCAAAAAGTGACTAGAAATCACTTCTGGTTTAAAAATGCCCTCTAAATCATCTAAAATGTTAAGGGAAATTTCATATGTGACATTTTGCATAGTGGTGCAAAACAAAGGCAATTTTCAGCCATATGTATACCAGTGTACTTATGATGGATTTTACATTGAGCTGATTTGTTCCTCAGCTATGAAGTTAAGAAATAAATGCCCACTGAAATAGTTTTGTGTGGTATTTATGGGAGATTGGGCTATTTCTAGAGCCTATAGGAAGATAAAATATTCTGTGCCACAGAATTTCACATGTAGATAAATCAGGATAGTGACAGGAAGAGAACCAACGTGGATTCTTATTCCCACCTCCCTGAATATTCATTAAAATGTGAGGCAAACTGCCTGAGCAGAGTTAGTGCTAAACATGGAAGGTTCCCATGATGACAAACCAACAAACTTATGAAACTGATAGTGTTTTTTGTCAAAGTGGAAAGATAGGAATACACATATCTTCCTTCTAGTGAGTCAAGCTACTGATCCATCTAGACCAATATTTTCTCCTTTGACTTTCACCAGCTGTCCAAAGTCTTAATGAATAGTTTTTTCCAACCTTGCTACTTTTAAGGGACTGGAACTGAAATATTTTTTAAGAATGCATGTGAGAGCAATCTGCTTCCTATAGCATCAAGAAATGGCATGCTTGCATAGTAAGAATACACCATTCTACCAATTCTATAAGTCTCATATTTTTGTCACTTGAAAGAACATTGTTTTCAGTGATTGCTTTATTTATTTCGCACTGTTTTTCAAGGCATCAGCTTTTCTTATTCTATGCCCATGTGATGCTTTCAGGGCTGTGTTCACTCTCACCACAACTAAGGCAAGTTTCACATTCCTAGGCTAATCTACAGTACATGAATCATTGATCTTGCTGATGAAAGACAAGTGTATGATGAATGGCAGTCTGGGGTTGAACGTTCACATTAAGCCTGATTCTTAACAGAAACAGAAGTTATAAGCAGATCGGAACATTCACTAGATAGACATCTGTTTAACATGGTTCTTATTATTGTGATAGGATGTTTTTTTGTTGTTTTTATTTCGGAGCGGGGGGGGGGGGGTTCAATGTTTTTCCTACTATGCTCTTTGTGGATAGGGAGGTAACATTTTCATGTACTATCCTAAGAGCTTCCAAGTGTTAATATTTACATTAGAGTCACACCAAGAATTTCATCCAAATTTAAATTCAAAACAAATGGCTAGGTGTATCCCTGCATAAAATATCTGATTCTAAGGAAAGCCAGGGGATTCTGATAACACAATTTCTCAGATAATTTCTGGCAACACTAGAAAACTGATGAGTATTTTCGAAGCAGGTTTGTATACTCATTTTCATACAAAGTGTCTGAGGAATATTGTAAGAAAAAATAACTGTGATATTATCACATCAACATGTTCTTACTTCTTAGACACAAATGCTGGTAGATTGCAGATTCTATGCTCTACACACATAGCTTGCACTCTTACTGCTAATTAGAATTAGTTTGGGGTAAAGTGGCATGTCCATTGCTTTAGACAACCCTTTTTCCCTACTTGTGAAGCACATTTTAAAAATATTCTTGAAGGTAGTTCAATTATTACATGGGCTAATGCAGAGGCATTATCAAACTTATTGAACTACAATTGTTTGAAAGCTTAGTTTTGAGATGCTTGTTGCATAGGTGGTTTAGACAACTATATGTTGTGTGACATTTTGATGCTCTTGATAAAAAAAAACTCTATGTGAAATTGGATTACTTCATGAATATAAAGAGCCAGCAAATGGTGCCTCATAAAGGAGAGCCAAAGGGAACAATGTGGTTCATTTAGATCAGGAATAAAGAATGAGAAAAATTGCCATATCTCCCCATCTGCTTCTAAAACACAATAACATTGTTTTGTTATCTAAGGCAAGACAATGCACTACTACTCCATGAAGGAGCCTTGCCTCATTTTCTCCATATGCCATAAATATAGTACAGCAAAATATATGACATGATCATTCTATAATCCTATTGACTTGTTCATGTTAACATGAGTTTGCTCATATAAAGGGGAAAACAGCAACAAGCTAATTAGCCCTCTCCCACATTCCACTTTCCTGGAATTTCCTGAGTTTGGGACAGAGAAATACTCCAGTGTTTCTCCTATGGATACTCCAATGCAGTGATCTGTGTGGATAGGGAGAAAAAACCCTCATGTGTTCCCCTAAGGGCATCCAAATGTTGATATTCTTAAACCCCTCATCAACAAGGAATCTGAACTTCTGCAGTATTTGAGATTTTCCCCTTCACATAAGCTCCCTAGAAAATTAACCATTTAGAAAATAGTCATCTTCCATAATAAAAATTCTTTGAGATTCTTCAAAGGAAGGGAGCACATATCTGTTTTAATGTCCTGCTCCAAGTATGCCTTTCCCCTCAAACTCCACACTATAATTTTATCTACAGTAGAATTTCACTTATCCAACCTTCGTTTATCCAACGTTCTGTATTATCCAATGCAGTCTGCCTCCCACCCAGCTCCACAGCTGTTTCTCTAGGTAGCAACCCACAGCGGACCAACATGCCCAACAACAACACAAGTGCAGCCACTCTACCAAACAAGTGGCAGACCTGTTATAAAACATGATGTTTGGGTGCTTAATTTGTAAAATCATAATGCAATTTGAAGTTTAATAGGCTTTTTCTTAATCCCTCCTTATTATTCAACATTTTTGCTTATCTAATGTTCTGCCAGCCCATTTATGGTAAAAAAAATGAGACTCTACTGTACTTCCATCTATTGCAGGGGTCCCCAAACTAAGGCCCGGGGGCCGGATGCGGCCCTCCAAGGTCATTTACCTGGCCCCCGCCCTCAGTTTTAGACTTAGGCTTGCCCAAAGTCTGAAATGACTTGAAGGAACACAACAACAAAAATCCTACTTAACTTTACTATCTCCTTGGCCAGAAGCAGGCCCACATTTCCCATTGAAATCCTGAAAGATTTACAGTATGTTGATTAAAACTGTTTTTGTTTTTAAATATTGTATTGTTCTTTCATTTACTAATATTGTGCTATGGTAATAATATAATATATTGTGTATACATATAATATTGATAATAACTTATTTATTTATTTATTACAGTATTTCTACCCCTGCCCTTCTCACCCAATAGGGGACTAAGGGTGGCTAATAATAATAATACAATATAATAATATTGTATAATATAATAATATAAATTATATATTGTATATTAAATGTACTGTAATATTACTCATAATATTACGGTATAGTGGTATAGTGCAATATATTAATATATAATGCTAATATTGTACTATGCTAATAATATAATATATTGTATGTACATACAACTTGTAAGCCGTTCTGAGTCCCCTTCAGGGTGAGAGAGGGTGGGGTATAAATGCAGCAAATAAATAAATAAATAAATGTGTTTGGGAGGGGGCGTTTACACTACAAATAAGATATGTGCAGTGTGCTTAGGAATTTTACGGGGTTTTTTTTTTTCCAAATGATAATTTGCCCCCTCAACAATCTGAGGGACCATGAACTGGCCCTCCACTTAAAAAGTTTGAGGACCCCTGATCTATTGCATGCAAACACATCAAAAAACAAACAAGAACAGCAAATCAAAACAAACCCTACTACTGCTTTCAGGTAAAAAATGAGTTTCCCCTTCTGGCCAGCCTGGATGGGGAAGAGTATTTGCCCACCCCAGTGAATTGAGGCCAATAGAATAGTCCCAGGGGAGGTCCTAGGGCAGGTGTCTCTCTGAATGCCTCAATTCTAATCTAGAAAAGGGGTGAGCCACTGTATCAAAAATCTCAGAACTGCTACTTTGAGAGGAAAATGCAAACACATGTGTATGCCAAACTGACAACCTTAAAATAATTGGAGCATGGCATATACTGTTGTGAAAATCTGGTACTAGTTTGTATTTTCTGTATGATCTGATTCTAAGTTTATTCACATATTCTATCTATTTGAAAGATAGGCATAGAATTCAGATATAAAAGGTGTAAGAAAACAGAAAGAAAAAAATTAAAAAAGAGAAAAAGTAGTTGACTACCGATCTATCTTCATTCAGCTACAAAAAAACAATATAGGCATCACCCTCCAGGAAAACCATAGCAGTTTTTGGGACCTCATCACATTTGCTGCCAGAATCACGATGCATTGTGGCAAATCCTATGGTACCCGGAGGGAGGTGGAGGGAACATGTCATCCTTACCTAATCCCATGGGGGGAAGCATCCATCACCAGACTTCCCCCCATTGATCTCTATGCTTCAGTTTTGCCACGGAGCCCTGCCAGAAGTAGATGTACTTTGTGGGATGGGAGCTGGAAGGTTCCATGGCAAAACTTTAGAGGAACCAGCATACGCTGCCGAATGTTAGGTGTCTGATGAGGTTGTTTGTAACTCTTGAAATCCACAAGGTAGACAATAACCATGTTGGAAGTAAAAACTGCCAATGAGCAAAGTCTAGTTAACTGCTCTTCTCCTTTTCTATTCCTATTTTTATTTGACATTTCTATTAATCCCAGATGGAAAATGGGAACGGATAAAGGAGTCTTTTCTTAAGATTATTTCTTAAAATTTAGTCTGACAGTTTTGGTCTTAATTTGGTTTGCAACATGAATTCCAAAGATTTCCTTTTATCGCTTGCATCATGTTTGAATGTTTCTGGCCTAGTGAAGTCACACAATACCCTCAGGTGCAAATACTTGACATTTCCCAAGGCACATCAAGAATCTGGCAGACTTCCATGAACCACTGTGCTTTTGCCTCTGTTCTAACACCCAACATTTCAATTTCAAGATGTTAAAACAGAGGAGGGCTGGCTTTGTCAGATAAGGCAATCTAAACATTGTATATTAAAACAAACAAGCCCCGGGCCCCAGTTTATAACAGTCATAATCTTCTCAATATGCTGCGGAATTGGTCATGTTAATGATCATTAATTTTGCCTTGGGAATACTTCGTGTTACACATTGGTCTTTAACTTCATCATTGTTGTGAAGGGAAGGAAGGGTGGAGAGTAGCAAAATGGAAAGGAAAAAAAGGAAAGAGAACAGCAGGCTTTTATGGAGCATTATTGCTTTGGCAATGAAGACAATTTGATTTTAGTCAGTTCTCTGTGTCTATAGATTCTGTAACCACAGATGCAACCACCCACAGCTTGAAAATAATCTCCCTTAAAAGAAAACCCCTAAAAAACAGACTATTGGCTATTTTACATAAGGAACACCATTTTACTATGCTAGTGGATGTAATAAGATTTGGGCACCCACAAATTTTGGTATCTGGGGGAGGGGTGGCCTAAGTACTAACACCAGCAGATACCAAGGTCCCATTATATCTCACAATATTATAGCTTTCAGAAGAATGGTCCATCATCAGGTCTTTGAATATTTTTTTCAAGATATTAGCTACTTTAAACAAAGGCACAAGATTCAGAATTTATTTAGTCTCTGAAAATTATTATTGTTACTCCACATTTTTCTCCAGAGAGAGAGAGAGAGAGAGAGAGAGAGAGAGAGAGAGAGAGAGAGAGAGAGAGAGATTTAACACAGTTAACAGTAAAACCGAAACAAATCTCTCTCCCTCTCTAGTTGCTTCCAGACAGCATCATAATCTGGGTCAAATAAGTGGGGCAAAAAATCATGGTACCTGACAACAAGTCCAAACACAGAGCTGTCAATCCCGGTAAATCCTCCTCTGCCATCCTGACACATTTGCTTGTAGCAGATTTTAGAAATCTGCAAGATGGACAGGGGACATCCAGTGGAAATTTGCTTTGAATTTTTTTAATTGACTCTCTGAGATGTGTAGGATCTCATGTGTACTTATGCAGACATCTAAGTGTGCACACAAGCAGATTTCTTATTATCTCTCCTCACCCTACTGTAAATTTAAGCTGTGTTTAATTTCACAAACATCAGAACAAAGGAATGGTGGCAGAAAGTTCTCATGAGAATTGCATTCCAATTGTGCTTCCACTTATACACCTGTTTGACCATTGCTCCATTTGTTTACAGCCCTCATCAGTTGTTTTGGGATTATAAAATGTGGACATGTGCTGGAGCAGTCCTTACCAGTGCATAGAAACGAAGTCATGTGTTTTCCCTGAGTGCAGGGATATACCATCATGCAAACATTCACATTTTTCAGTCAAAATTGGGCTTTAAGTGCACATTTTTAACATCTGTTTTTTCAGCTGTTAATCCAAATGAGCACACATTTTCCTTAAATGCCATTTGGCTAATTCCCCCTCCCTTTTATCCTGGTTCCTTCTTCATTTTAGGCCCTGTGTAGAAGGGCTCTCACACTCTCATACACTTACTCTGTCTCTCTCTGAAATTGAGAGAGAACCAGAAACAAACTGGAGGTGGGGGAAAATCTAAATAAAAATACCCTCACATAGCCCATATAAAAACACACACACACATAAACAACACCCAGAAGGAATGATTGAGCTTCATTTTTTGGCATTTTACAGGTTTTTTTCATGTCAGGAGTGATTTGAGAAACTGCAAGTCGCTTCTGGTGTGAGAGAATTGGCTGTCTGCAAGGGCGTTGCCCAGGGGATGCCCGGATGTTTTGATGTTTTTGCCATCCTTGTGGGAGGCTTCTCTCATGTCCCCGCATGGAGCTGAAGCTGATAGATGGAGCTCATCCACGCTCTCCCCAGGTTGGATTCAAACCTGGCAGCCTTCAGGTCAGCAACCCTACCTTCAAGTCACAAGGCTTTAACCCACTGAGCCACCAGGGGCTCCTAATTTTACATTTTATATTTTACAGTTAATTCTAATGATACAGCGAAACTGAAAGGAAACATGAGTCTGATGGTGAATCATGTAGACCATGAGTAACAATGGCCTCATCTACACTGACCACTTAGGTTGATGTGAGATTGGATCAGCCCATGGGCAGCTACAAAACTTAATATGGCTTTCACCCCAGTTTAAACTAATTCAGGAAAAAAATGACTTCCTTGATGTAGAGCCTGTGCAGACAGCTGCAGCTGGTTCCATGCAGAATCACTTGTCTTTGCAGCCATCCTGTGATCCCCAAGCTCAGGGAGCCTAGAGATGTGAGATGGTTGCCCCCTTGTCCTGTGTTGCTGCTGGCTACAGCAGTGAGACAGTCATCTACTATATCCTGGGGACTTGTCTTTCCTTCTTCTGTGTCATGTAACTCATAAATGAGGATGGGAAGATGGAGAGAGAGGCTCCCCCTCCTTCTAGACCCCTTCACAAGCCACACAATACAGAATCATGAAAGATTATTCCCAAGCATTAGATAGATGCCATCTCACTGTTGTAACTAAGAGTGATACAAGGGAAGTAGGTGACAATTGGGCACCTACCCAGTAGTGCTGGACTAGATTCAGTGTGGCTGGGCAGTAGGGACTTCCTGCCACCACTTAGGCAGTTTAGGGCCACAAAAGGCTATTCCGCACACCCATATAACCCAGAATAGCAAAGCAAAAAATCCCACAATATCTGCTTTGAACTGGGTTACCTAAGTCCACACCTCTATATATCCCAGTTCAATGCAAAAAATGTGGGATTTTATTCAGCTGTGTGGAAGTGGCCAAAGTGGGCTGTAACCAACATCTAATATACTGATTCCGTCTCACTTTAGTTGTCCATGTAGAACCATTCTTTGGGGGTATTCCCTACCATATGGTTTTGCCCCCCTCCACCCAAAATGTTTATTTCAGTCCCTAAACTCCTAGTATTGCAGAAAATGAGACACTGAAAATAATTCATACCTGGAACTCTTATATTTGTTGTGTTTGCATTGACAGCCAACTTTGCCTACTCCCCTCTCCATTTCTCTATATTTCTCCTTCGTGGCCTCTGTGAAATCCACACCTGTGGTATTTCCTGCGCCAAGCAGCTGTTTCTCGGATACTTTTATTAAGCTCTTCAATTAGTGGACTCCAGCCCCGCCCTCCTCCAGTAGGATAAATGAAGGCCTCAGGGGCTGGCCCTTTAGTTCCTTTTTTCGCCGCGAAAGCAGCAGCTTGGAACTTAGCTCTTTGGATAATCCCTATTGCTTTATAGGTTTGACTCATCTTACTGAATCTCTCCTTCATTTGACCAGGACTGTTTGTGGACTTCAGCTTTATTTCAGGCCAGTATGCCTTCCCTAAAATGCTGCTCTTGTAAGAGTGTTTTGCCTCCTGGGCACTTCTTGGCTCTTTGTATTCTTTGCAGGGAAGACTACTCGCCTTCAGCCTCAGGCCACAAGACTGCGGCTTCGGCTTCCCTCATTCCTCTCCTCCCGGCACCGCCAGAACCCAAGCAATGAAAGAGGCAAACTTACCTCCAAGGTCTGGGAGCGGTGAGGGAGGCCAGCATGCTGCTTCTTGCTGAACAGAAATGCCGCCATCAGGAGCGGGGCTGGTGCCATCGCTGGCAAAGGCACGCAGAAAGTAGAAGCACCTTTCTGAACCGACTTTTTCTTGGAGATCTGCCCGCGCACCGCTTCCGGCTGATGACGTTGTGGGCGCTTTGCAGCCAGTGCTGCAAGTAGCGCAGCCCAACTGGCGGGAGACCTTGTAAACAAGGCACCTTCCCTCCCTAAAGACAAAGCTGTTGCAGACAGCACTGGAGCTGGGAGGCAATCTTCCTCCATACCTCTGCCGGTCTTGCCCCAATTCCAGCCAGGTGAGCATTCTGCACTGTCTTTGGAGCCTTCTATTCAGCCACTACAACCACCCAAAGGCCATGCCTATGGGCAGCCTCTTGCGTCCCAGCCTTCTACATCAACTGCAGCTCCAGGCTGGTATTACTTTGGGCCTCCCCCCTCTCAGGGCCGCCCTTTGTCTCCAGAAGAGGGACCCTCTACCTCATGGCATGGTTACCCTCCATCATACTCAGGGGCCTCTCGCTCTGATGTCCCTTGTTTTGATTCACATATGTAATCTTTTTTGTCTTATGAAGATTTTGTGGCATTGATGGTTCGCCTCTCCCATGCCTTAAAGTTTCCTGCTGTAACTGCTCCGCAGACAGTGGAAGATCCAATGTTTCCAGCAGAAAAAACAACAACAGCTACCAACATCAGCTATGGTTCCAGCTTTACCATACCTTTTACAGCTGACAAAGTCACCAGATGTCACTCCAGTGGCTGTACCGGCAGTGACAAAGAGTATCGATAATCTCTATTGAGTAGATACATTATCAGCCCCATGGATAGCTAAACCTCCAAAGCCCAATTTGGTGGTGGTGGAGGTTACATCCTCACGAAGATCAAAAAAAAATTCGACCTAACCCTTCTGATAAGGAGGGCAGGATGATGAATACCCTTGCAAGGAAAGTTCATCTTTCTGCTGGGCTAGTTGTTCGCATTGTGCATTACCAGACATATATGGTGGCGTACCAAACCTTCTTATGGGGCAAAATGTCATCATTTTTACATTATGTTCCCGACCAGCATCGCCAACGGGCAGATGCTTTCCATCATGAAGCTTAGCAGAACTGCAGGAAGGTTTGGCTATGCATTCTGCGGATACTGCAGGCAAACTGTTTACCTCAGCTATGGCTATGCGCAGACATGCTTCGTTGCATTCATCTAATCTTTCTGAGGAAGGGAAGGCCAAGGCAGAGGATTCTGCCTATGGATGTTATTACTGTTTTTCATCCTGACACTGATACTCAGCTTAAAAGCTTGCATGAAGTTCATCAGGCAGCACAAAAATATGGTTTCCCAACCCTTTCCTCTTCTTCTTATAGGGTACGTTGGTATACTCCGCAGAACACCTATTGCAGGTCTGCATGGGCTCCATCCTACAGGCCTCGGTCTACCCAGACCTTTTGGCCATCTGACAATAATAGGCAGAATCCCCCTTGAAGGGGACGCCAGCAGGGTAGGACTTGGCAGAAGAACCCACCTAGGCGATGGGTTTAGCACTTGCCTTGCCTTTTCTGTTATTGTCCTCTCTTTCTCCTGGTTTGGTTGATGTTTCAGCCTACTATGGTGATGGGATCCACTTGCACCTCCCAGACTCTCCCCTTTTGAATCTCGCCTGGCAAGATTCTTGCATGCATGGCAGCAAATCACATCAGATAAATGGGTGTTGGATTCTAGTTCAGCATGGCTATAATACAGAATTTATTTCTTTGCCTCCTGTAGGCATTATTCATTCCACACCTCTGTCACCAATTTTTTGGCAAGAGGTCCACACCCTTCTACAAAAGGGTGCAATAGTACCTTTAGCATTTTTTTCTAAGTAATTTCTTTTCCCAAAGAAGGACGGAGGTCTCCGGCCCATTCTGGACCACAGGGAATTGAATCAGTTCATGGCCAATAATAGATTCAGAATGGTGACATTGGCCACTATTATGTTATTATTGTTTAAAGGAGCGTGGGTCACCACAATTGATTTAAAAGATACTTACTTGCATGTTGCCATTCATTCTCGTTGGCACAGATTTCTTTCTATTATGATAGAAGGCCAAGCTTTTTATTTTCGAGTGTTGCCATTCAGCATTTCTTCTGCCCCTAGAGTGTTTACTAAAGTAATGACAGTGGTAGGGGCTTATCTACGGGAAAATGGTATAATTGTCTGTCCGTATGTTGATGATTGGTTGCTGGTCACTCCTTCTGCACAGCAACTTCACCGTGATATTATGTGCACTCTTTCCGTTTTTGCAGAGCCCAGGCCTGATTGTAAATGAGGCCAAGTCACATTGGCATCCTTGCCAAAGGATCCAGTTCATAGGAGCCACTCTGGATTCCACTCTCGCAAGAGCATACTTACCAGACAAAAGGTTTCAGGAACTACGCTCCCTTGCACTCCACATCTCAACGCAGCATGTTGTTCGGGCCAAGGACGTTCAGCATCTGCTCAGCCACATGGTGTTCACCACTGTGGTTATGCCATTTGCACATCTGTGAATGCGTCCACTGCAGATGTGGTTCCTCAGGACTTTCCATCCCTCACGTCACAGTTCCTCCAAGCTTCTTATTCCCCCAAATGCTGTACAACAGTCACTTCATTGGTGGATGCTTCTGGAAAACCTTTGCATTGGGATTCCATTTCGGCCCAGATAGCCAACAGTAATTTTAACCACCGATGCATCACTGCTTGGCTGGGGGGCACATCTCAGCAACATGTCCATTCAAGGGATATGGTCAACAGCAGAAGCTTTCAAGGATATCAGTTATCTAGAGCTTCTAGCAATCCTGAAGGCTCTCATGTTGTTTGAGCCACGACTTGCAGGGCAGATAGTACAAATACTTATGGATTACACCACCGTAATGCTTTATATAAACAAACAAGGTGGCTCCCGGTCACGCATTCTCACCAACCTCTCTATGCACATCTAGGATTGCTGCATTACCAGAAACATAGATATCATTGCGGCCCACATTCCAGGAATTGACATTGCCCAAGCCGATCTATTGAGCTGTATGTCTCCATTGAACCACGAGTGGTCCCTTCACCCGCAGATACAGCTGCACTCTTCAGCAGGTGGAGAACACCGCATATAGACCTGTTTGCATCTCCTGACATTGCAAAATGTCACAAGTTTGGAGCTCGGTTTCCTCCTCACCATCCTACCAGCTGCTTGGGGAACGCATTCCTTCTAGATTGGACCTCAACTCTGCTATACATATTGCCACCTTTGCCTCTATTGAACAGGTGGTCTCCAAAATCCTAGCAGAACAGGTCAACTGCATTCTGATTGCTCTATGGTTGCCGAGGCAACCATGGTTTGCCACCCTTCATCACCTGTCAGCAGGAAATTATGTACAGTTGCCACACAGACCAGACCTCCTGTCATGTCAGAATGGACAGATCTTTCACCCAAACGTCCATCGCCTCCAGCTGACAGCATGGCGCATCACACCAGCAGCCTGCCCCAACTAATAAGGGATATTCTTGAGTTGGCCCGTAGACCTTCTACAAAGAAGTCTTACAGTTATAAGTGGGCTCATTTCTTTACCTTTGTATCACAACAAGGTTCATACCCTCTTACAGCTTCTACGTCACTTCTTCTCTCTCTGTCAGATGCGGGTCTATCTTTATCTTCCTTAAGGTGCTATCTAGCCGCTATTGTGGCTTATAGTTGAGCGGCAGGCCTCCCGTCTGTATTTTCTGACCCTCTTGTCAAGGGTTTCTCAAAGGGTTAAAGAATTTCAGACCCCAGGTAACTCTGTTAGTGGCCTCATGGATGCCTGATGTTGTCCTTTTTGCACTCACCAAACCATCATTTGAACCAATGGCTACAATTGATATTTCACATCTGTCGTGGAAGGCAGCCTTTTTGGTGGCAATCACTTCAGCTCGAAGTGAGTTGTGTGCTCTATGGATGAACCTAATCTTAGGTTTCATAGGGACAAGGTTGTATTGAAAACTGCTGTCGCATTTCTTCCTAAAGTGGCACCTCATTTCCATATGTCACAAGACATTGTATTACTGGCTTTCTTTAGAAATCCTTCTTCACCTCTTGAGTAGTCGCTTCATTTGTTGGACGTACATAGGGCTCTGGCCTTTTATGTCCAAAGAACTGCTTCTATTAGGAAATCAACATGACCATTCCTAAAATACTATAATGATGCAGCAAGCCTCCCGGTCTCCCGCCAGAGACTTGCAGCCTGGATTGTATCTACCATTAAACTAGCCTATAATATGGCAGGACTAGACTTCCCATCTGGAGTGGCAGCTCGTTCCACCAGAGCAATGGCTGCTTCTACTGCTTTCCTCAGGGGCATACCGCTTGAAGACATTTGTTGGGCAGCAATGTGGTCTACGCCGCTCACTTTTGTGTCTCATTACAAACTTGATCTCCTTGCTAAGAGAGACGCAGTGGTTGGTAGAGCGGTTTTATTTTCCGCATTGGCATGACTCCCTCCTCCTTGCGGAAAGCTTGCCAGTCTACCACAGGTGTGGATTTCACAGAGGCCACGAAGGAGAAGGAAAGGTTGCTTACCTGTAACCACCTTTCTTCGAGTGGCCATCTGTGAAATTCACACAACCCGCCCATCCTCCCCACATCGTCATGCCCTGTCCAGAGCTGCTGCTTTCCGGCTCTGGAACTAAAGGGCCAGCCCCTGAGGCCTTCATTTATCCTACTGGAGGAGGGCGGGGCTGGAGTCCACTAATTGAAGAGCTTATTAAAAGTATCCGAGGAGCTTGGCGCAGGAAATACCACAGGTGTGAATTTCACAGAGGCCACGAAGGAGAAAGGTGGTTACAGGTAAGCAACCTTTCCTTCTTCCCTTTCCTTTTTTTTTTTGGGGGGGGGGGGAGGAGAAGGAATGCCTAAGCTGTATTTCTAAGTGTTTGTCTAAAGCTTTAAAATTTCTGTAATGTTATTAGGAAGTGTGACGTGGTTCAAAAAGTGTAAAAGTCACAAGGTGGGGGATGACTATTCCCAAATGGACAACAGTGAATATTGATTCTTAATAAAAACATGTTAGCTGATGTACAACTGGTTCCATTATTTTTCACTTATACACTTACAGTATATATTTATTTCACTCTATACTAGTATAATTAAGATAATATATCCAGATCTAGTTATTCTTCCTTCCCACAATTCTCTGGGCTCTAGTGAGTCAATCTCACTAAACTGTGACGTGAATGTGTGCAGGATCAGGATATCGATTGTTTTCCCATATTGTCTGTGACTTTTTAAAACATCCTGGAGAAAAGTCCATGTTTCTTTTGGCTCTAAACTGAGACCATTTATATTTATCCTTTGCAGAGGGGAAAAACGGACTCACGTTTGCCAGTTTGCCCAGGTGTAGAAGTGTTTGATCATATGGCGTAATGACTGGCAGCCAAGGGCCGCGTTCCAAATTGTATACACAGATGCTTGGCTTTTTGCTGCCTTTTTGTTCTGTCTGAGACGGAGCAAAATATGTTCACTTCCTTGTGCCCTTACTAAACACACAGTGCAGACTGTTTATCACACACGTGCAAGGGGAATGGAGTGGAAACTGCCATGACCAGTGCTCTTTTAAAAAGAAAATAACATTGTTTTATGCTTGGTTTATCAACCCCTTCAGCCTTCTTGATTAATCCCCTCTTCAGACACACAGCCATAAATATACACACTACTCCTCTAGTAAGAAAGCTCTTCCCTCCAGCAAAACTTCTTTCCTTCCTCATGCATCCCCTGTTCCTTGATCTCTGGTGGCTCTTGCATCTATTATGGCACTTGGCATAAAATAAGCTCATGTCAATTTCGACTCTTTCATCTTCATTTTTTAATTAAATTCACTTATTTTGTTTGTGGCAGTTTAAAAATCTGTCAGTTGCAGTTTATTAAAAACCTGGCATTATGAATATGTATTTCAGAATAAAAGTGTTTCAATATGTTTTAGAGAGAAACTACTCCATGTTTAAAAATAAAACGAAAAGGGAACAAATTAGGAATGAGGGAATCATGTATTTTATAACTACAACACAGACCTTGTTAGGCCTTTAATCGTGAACACATATACTGCTTCAGTTCTGCAAGAGAATATACACAGAATGAGAGTGAATTCATCTTTTGATACAGATAGAAAGGAGTATTGCCATCTGGGCCTAGCAGCTGTTGTGTACAATTTGTTGTACATGACTAGAGCTGGGTCAATGGCACTGATGTGAAAGAAAAGAATGTAAAGAGTACATGGTGTTTGGCATCATGTTGGGAGTATGCATATACCTAAGTGTGCATGGATTAGTATTCCCTTTCTCCCACTTCAGTGCCTAAAATGCCTCCATGAAATAATAAAAAAAAACTAAAACTCTCCCCCCCCCCCCCCCATTGCCTTTCTATGCTTATTCAAGATCAGGCAGGATCACAGAAGTCTACATTTCAACAACAAGATATTAAATGATATCTGCTTTGATGTGCTAATGCCATCATTCCATATCTAACTGTGGGGATGTAGCTAGATGCTTCTATAATTCTGCCTGCTTCCCACAGATCAAGGACCATCCATGCAGGGCAACTTCAGGGGCTTCTCCATAAATTAAGAGGAGGGTATATGGCTCAGGCTGGATCTACACTGCCATATAGTGCAGTTTCGGAATGCAGATTAACTTCATTGAACTTGATTTTATGGCACTGTAGACTCACCGGGAGTCCCGGTGGCGAAGTGTGTTAAAGCACTGAGCTGCTGAACTTGCAGATCGAAAGGTCCCAGGTTCAAATCCTGGGAGCGGAGTGAGCACCTGCTGTTGCTCCAGCTTCTGCCAACCTAGCAGTTCGAAAACATGCAAATGTGAGTAGATCAATAGGTACTGCTCCAGCGGGAAGGTAATGGCGCTCCATGCAGTCATGCTGGCCACATGACCTTGGAGATGTCTACGGACAACACCGGCTCTTTGGCTTAGAAATGGAGATGAGCATCAATCCCCAGAGTCAGATATGACTGGACTTAACGTCAGGGGAAATCTTTACCCATTACTAGACTCATATAATCCAGTTCAATGAAGTTAATCTGCATTCTGAAACTGTATTTCAAAGCAATATAGATCCAACCTCACTGTAGTGTTAGGTTTAATTGAAGTTCTAAGAAAATATTGATTGCAGGCAGTATATTGGCTAAAATCTGAAATAACAAAGCATTTGTTATTTTCTGAAGATTAAGAGAAAAATAATTTCATTTTAATTTCTTAAAAAGCAAATTAGGTACTGAATCTTTAAAAAGAGAAGACACAGAGATAAAACAGCCTTCTGCCACTTCAGGAGAATACCTCTGACATGAATACCTGAATGGATGCAACTTCTAACAATTTAGGTAGTACACAAGTGCCTTAAGGACTCTGGAAACAATGGGATAAAAACTGAATTCTAACAAAAGACCTCATCCCATTTGTTGCCAGAATCACCATGCCTTGTGACAAATCCAGTGGTGCCCAGCGTGAGGCTTGGGGAACCTTTCGCCCCACACTCTGCACCACCAGGCTTCTCCCTTACCTCATCCCATGGGGCAAGCATCCACCACCTGGCTTCTCCCCATTAATTTCTATGCAACACAGGAAACCTCACATGTTGTTGTAGAGGCAGCATATGCTATTTCCCCTTGCCTTTGACCACAGAGCCGTACCAGAAGTAGCTGTGCATTGTGGGATAGGAGCCAATGGGCTGCTGAATTCAGCTATGTCTGATGAGGTCAAAAATCCCATGTGTCAATCTTTTGGGCAGTCATCTTGTCAAACCCATATCATACTTTCACATGGAGAAGCTGTTGTGGTGATTTCATATCTTGTACAAATTTGTGCACTTCAAGTGATATATGTGATAGCTTCACAATTTTCTATTGGTATTATAATAATGAAAGTCATGGCAAAAAAATGTGGATCCATGTATGGTGCCAACTACAATTGTAGTTGTAACCAATAAGTTATGATCTTTTATTCTCAAATGTTATATCTGTTATTCCAAATATACATGATATTACAATTGGTGTGGTGTGTTCTTTGGCAGGGTCTCACCTTTTACACCTTTTACACATAGCAAAATACATGGCAAAGGTACGGATCTTTTGGTTCACATGAGACTTTCATGGAGAGATACATGGATGTTGTTGTTTTCTTTCTTTAATGGCTGAATAAAACATAAATGATTGCCAGTACTGTGGACTGTTTCTACTATTAAACCTCTCCACATTTGGAAAGCATTTGTATGGGAAAAGAATTCAGACATAAAATACTGCAATAACAGGGATAGTGTGTTGGACTGCAGATGTTGTTGGGATTCAGTTCCCAAGCTCTATCTTCCATATGTTATAATTATATCTGCTGCTGTTATAATTATAACTATTATATTTATTTGTATCCCTTTTTCCTCAGGAATGAAACCCAAAGAGGCTCTCATTTTAAAAAAAAATGATACAACTATAAACTTAGAAAAAAGATAAATCCTAAAATAGAATTAAACTTTACAACTATTAAATAATTGAATTTGAAATATGATTAAAATAAACATGTAAATGTATGTTTAAAACAATTAATTAACAGTATTTCTGGGCCCATTCTTTAAAACTTTCTCTTTGAGAATATATCATGAACACTTTCTGAACTTTTTTTTAAAAAAATTAATCATTTTCAGTGGGCCAGAATACATCAGGCACTTTCAGAGAAAGAAGTAGACACACAGACTCCAGTACTGTTTTATAATAGCTATATTAGTTACATGGACAAAGGGGAAACATATTTATTCAGCATTCACTCACAAGAGCTGCAAGGCCAAGAACAAACCATGAGAGTCAAGACAAAGATCGACCCAGAGGAAAGGTGTTCTTACCATACATCAAGGGAACCACTGACCGCATAGGCAAACTGATGAAGAAGCACAACCTACAAACTATCTACAGACCCACAAAGAAAATCCAACAAATGCTACGGTCAGCAAAGGACAAGAGGGATTCTCTCTCCTCTGCAGGAGTCTACTGGATACCATGCAGCTGTGGACAAGTATACATAGGGACCACCAAACGCAGCGCCCAAACAAGAGTCAAAGAACATGAAAGGCACTGCAGACTAATTCAACCAGAGAAATCAGCCATAGCAGAGCACTTGATGAACCAGCCTGGACACAGTATATTATTTGAGAACACAGAAATGCTGGACCACTCCAACAACTATCATGTCAGACTACACAGAGAAGCCATTGAAATCTACAAGCATGTGGACAACTTCAACAGAAAGGAAGAAACCATGAAAATGAACAAAATCTGGCTACCAATATTAAAAAACTCTAAAATCAAAACAGTAGGTGGGAACCAACACTCTGAGGGCAGAGGACAGCTAATGACTGAATAAAGGATGCTCCCAGGCAAAAGACAAAACCTTTCCAATGCTAATTAGGGTAATTAACTGAAACATTAATGCTGGCTTCCCAGCAACAAAGGACTCTTGCCACACCCTGGACTCTCCACAGATATATATTCTTTCCTTTCCTTACTTAGTTTATCCATACCTCACAACCTCTGAGGATTCCTGCCATAGATGTGGGCAAAACGTCAGGAGAGAATACTTCTGGAACATGGCCACACAGCCCGAAAGACATACAACAACCCTCTGATTCACTCACATACATTCAACATTCATACTACTCATCCTTTCCCCAGTCAGGCCTGCAGCTGAAGAAGAGAGGAAGGAGGACAGATGCAGCATTCCTCGTAGATTTGCGACACAGTCGAAAAGGAAAAGGGTATGTAGTGATTTTTTTTGGTTATCAACTATTTGGGTGTTTAGATAACCTCTGTCATTCAGCTCAGGCATGCTGGAATCCCATCAATTCCAGAAAGATAGTTCAACTTCATTAACTTAAAGAGTAATTGTCTTTGACTGTAAACATGTGTTGTTTACACCACATGTTGGCATCTGTTTTCTCATTAGCACCTTTCTTGCCAAAGTTAATGAATTCTTTACCTCCTTTGTTCTCCATAATGCAGTTTTTCAGGTTCCATTTTTAGGATGGAGTCTTCAGCTTGCTAGGCTTTATAGGCCCAGCCAGACCCCAACCATTCAATTAATTCAATCCACTCATCACAAATCCTGCCTGAATAAAAAGGTTGTATGTCACCTGTTGCTGGAGGGATAACAGGAAGATGGCATTCTAGCCTTCCATGGAATGGAGTTCCAGGGCCCAGAGGTATCCAAGAAGGCCCTCTCTTGCATCCCCACCAAGTGTGCTTGTGATGTTGGTGTGACAAAGAAGGATCTCTCCTGAGGATTTCGGAGCCCTGGCCTGGTCATACAGGGAGATAGGATCTAAGAAATATCCTGGACCTAAGCCATTGAGGGTCATATAGATGGCATAAATTTGTGTCCAGAAAGAAACGGGCATCAATTAGTTCATTGGACCAGCTGAAGTTGCCAAAAGCTCTTCAAATGCAGTACCAAGTAGAGCATGTCATAGTAATCCAAATGGGATATTATTAGTATGCACTACCATGACCAAATTTGGCATCTCAAGGAATGGGCATAATTGGTGTACAAGCTTTAATGTATGAATGGCCACTATCGAAACCTAGGTCTCCAGGTTAAAAACTAAGTCCAGGAATATGCCCTCACTGCTATCCTTTGTCTTCGGGTGGAGTGTAATCCCATCTAACGCTGAATGCATTCTTATTGCTTGCTGCTAAGTACTTTTTCCTAGCATTCTGTACAAATGATTATACTGGTTACGACTGCTTTGAAATGTGTCCCACAACATCTGGAGTACAACCTGACTCTTAACCTTGTTTTAGACTTCTAAATAGCTTGGGACCTGGGAGGTTAATCTTCTTTCTTCTTATAAATAAGACCAAATTTTAAATTTGCATGAGAATTCATTATGTGAAATGTGGTGGGTGGCAATTGTGGGATGGACCAATTTCCATTTAAATAATGCCCTTTCTTAGCACATCTTTGAGTAGTTTTAGGCTTTTTAAACAGATTTATAAATTCTTTTAGCTATTCAAGAAAGCTTTAATGGTTCTTAGGTTTCATAATTTTATTAACATACTCTCTGATAGCTGGAACATTGGATCTTAATAACATTGTCATTGTCTTTCATCTGCTTTGATTTTTTTAGAATATCTTAGCAATTTTTCCTCCCTTTTACTCTCATTGCTATCATTGTATTCATCCATATTTCTACACTGCTAGCTGGTGCTCTCATTTCCCCCACTGCTGCTATACATAAATAGAATGGTAGTATATAAAGGACATAAATAAAGTCCAAAAGGTCATTGAAAATTGTCATGGGACAAAGTGTTCCCAAAATTTCATCTTTTGCGTGCTTCAGCACTTATGGTATAGTTTAGTATGCCTGTTTTATACATTGGGGATATGTTGTTAATTATTTGCTTTCTTCACTGGTAAATACATTTCAGAATTTCAATAAACACATTGGCACCCTCTGGGCATACAAGAAGACTCCCCTAGTGGTGTACCATATGGTCATTTTGGATGCAAGCCATCCTTCATGCTGATGCACTAATTAAAACAACTGTGACTTTATAGATAGCACATGGGGTTTTTCCACAAGGGGTTAATAAGTTCATATATTTGCAGTGCTACTGTGTTATTTGCAGTGAGCTGATGGGAGAAAAATGATGACCCAAAGATTATTTTGAAAGGCTTTTTAAAAAGAATAAATAAAAGAGCATCCTGGCCAGGATTATTGGTTTGTTTTCTTGTTTAAATAATAAAGAAAATTAATTTTATTAAGAGAAATGCATTGTGATAGAAATCTAAGTTCTAATTGGCAATCTAAAGCCCCTTCTACACTGCCATATAATCCAGATGATCCAAACCGATAATTCACATTATCTGATTTGAACTGGATTATATGAGTCTACACTGTGAGATAATCCAGTTCAAAGCAGGTAATCTGGGTTTTATATGGAGGTGTAAAGGGGCCATAGGCCGCTTCTACACTGCCCTATTGTATATTGCAGGATCAAATCCCAGTTTGTCTGTTTTAAACTGGATTATATGAGTTTCCACTGCCAGATTATCAGGGCTATGAAGATAATCTGGGATTAGATCCTGGGATATAAGGGCAGTGTCAACAATTAATCCCCAGGTCTTGAAACAAAGGGCCCATTTACACAAACTACAAAATCCAGGACTGTTATGGTGTTGCAATTCTCCACTGTGGCCGTGTGAATGGCTACACTGTCCACCTCCACTTCACTGAGTGCCCTTCCAGACAGGTCCTATATCCCAGGATTTGATCCCAAGTTTTCTGCATTAAACTGGATTATATGAGTCCAAACTGCCAAGAGATAAGGGAGCAAAGTTCAGTCTAGGGATCTGAGGCCCCTTTTACACTACCATGTAACATCCAGATTCTCTGCTTTGAACTGTATTATATGGCAGTGTAGACTCATATAATCCCACTCAAAGCATATAATGTGGATTGTCTGATAATTTGAATTATATGGCAGTGTAGAAGGGGCCTCAGACAGCTGTGATAGACATCTTAACGACAATTTTTACACCATCTACATTTGACTGGCTTTAGTATTGTTCAGCTGTCAAGTTTCAGCAATATTGGGCCGGGCTGTGGCGCAGGCTGGTTAGTAGCCAGCTGCAATAAATCACTATGACCAAGAGGTCATGAGTTCGAGGCGAGCCTGTGGCAGAGTGAGCACCCGACCATTAAAATAAAAAAATAACCCTGCTCGTTGTTGACCTAAGCAACCCAAAAGATAGTTGCATCTATCAAGTAAGAAATTTAGGTACCACTTATGTGGGGAGGCTAATTTAACTAATTTACGACACCATAAAAATCACCCAGCAATGTTTGGAATGAGGAAGTCAACATCACAGTGGATGATGAAGCAGCTGCTCCCCCTGTGGCCAGAATCGAGCATACCCTCAGGAACCTGGAAGCTTGAGAAGGTTATATTGCCTCTGTATCTGTCTCTGCCTCTATGTTCATATGGCATTGAATGTTTGACTTATATGTGTACATTGTGATCTGCCCTGAGTCCTCTTCGGGGTGAGAAGGGCGGAATATAAATACTATAAATAAATAAATAAATAAAATATTATATGGTTTTCTGCATACAAGATCATTTTGAAAATGCACAAATAACCCCTGAAGCCCCTTCTACACTAAATATGGCATTGTAGAAGGGGCCTAAGAAGAAATTTGGAGAGTTTGTTTATGTGTGCATTCAAAAAGAGCAGGGTTCCTCCTTATGTTGCTTCTAGGAAAGCTAAGAACGTGGTAGTGATTGTGAAATCTCAGCGTGAAAAAGTGTTACAAGCTTCTGTTCTGTCTAATGCTAATGGCAACTATGTCTACATTGATAAAAACCAGGGTTTTTAAAACCTGGGCAGAAGAGAACTCTAACATAATAACTGTCACATGGCTGTGAAAATATAAGGATGTTCAACTTGTTCTCTTTTTAAGACAAGGAAAAAGGACGAAAGGAAAATGCCACAATATTGTCAAGGCTCCCATGGTATTCAGTAGCAAACTAAGCTGCAGGCACAGCCAGAGGAAAAAGATAAGTTTTGACAGTCTGCCTTTGTCCACATTAGATGCAGCACTGGGGCAGAAGGGTTGGGATTTGGATTAGGACATGACAAAGGATCCAATCACCACAGTAATTTCTATACGTAGAAGTTAACAAGCCTCCTGAAGAAAATGAGTACAGGCTTGGCAGACTTCCATAAAACATGTACAACAGGATGTCACTGTATATCGAACTGGAGATATATAATGGAGCTTGCCTTCTTTTCTTTGAGAAAAGCTTCCATGTTACTTGTATCAGCAAGCAAGTGTGCATTGATTTCAAGCTAAAAACTGAATTGCAAGAGGAAAACCTCTTAATGCCTAGATTTTTTTCACTCCCCTGTGGCTCACGTGTTAGCATGTATACATTAAAATTAATGTGCTCAAATAATGTGGGTAAATGTAGGGTCTCCTTGCAACTATATACTTAAAACATAATCATCAAATGCCTGAAATTACAATGGATAGCAACATTTGCACATTATACATTATTTGACTTTAGCACTTTGTTTTCTTTCCCCAATCTCCCCAATTCTCCATAAAAGGTCTTATGGCTTGCCAAGTCAAATGCTGGCTAGGTTTCATGTACTGGCAATCATTCTTCATATATCTACAAATGAAATATAGCCATGGTAACACCCCCCCCCCCAGAAGATTTATAGTTCACCAAAGGCTCAGAAATAAATATATGATTTTTTCCATTTCTTAAAAGACCTTTTCTTGACCTGTGCAAGTTCACAGCATCAGAAGACCAAGACTGAACCAGCAGCAGTTGTAAACCCCTACACTCTATCATATCTAACCCTTCAATAAACTGTATCAACTTTATGATTTTGTGTAGCTTGTATAATTTAACTGTGCACTGTATTTCCTATATTCACTGTATATGAGCTGCTTTATAAACTTGTGCAAAATGTAGCCTAGATACAGCTACCCTCCATGACCCTGCTAAGATAATCCCGTAAGAATAGAAAGGTTTGACAAATCCCCCTGGCTATTTCCCCAGACAGATAAACATAAGATTCATTGTTTATATATAAAGATAAACAATCTCCTGTACCAGCCTGATTAGCTAAGAAATGTTTGTGTGATTCGCCTGAAGCTGAGCCTGTTGCCTCTATGGAAGAGAGACTTAAAATATGTTAAAATATGTTCATTAACTCTTTTATTTGACAACCCAGCCCTTGATTAACCAGGATTGGCACCTTTGTTTCTGAGTCTTGCAGCTTTGTTTCCTGAACCCTGTATCTTTGTTTGGCATGGAACTGGACAATTGAGCTAATCAAAAACTCATCAAAACATCAACAGGGGATGTTCCAACAGCGGATTGGTTTTTTCCCTGACCAATTCCCAGACGCTATTCTTCCCATCAAGATCATTCCTGCCTGGAAGTTTTGATGTGGATTTTATCCAGCGTCTTTTCTGGCCAATCAAAGAAGGTTTTAATAGATGTCAGAACTGTATAAAATGTCTTCCATTTCCATGTATCTTTATGCTTTCACATTTTGAAGCAAATTGCTTGAACTTGTACTTTTTGGCTGAATTGTAATAAACCTCTGCTTTCAACTTGGTGAGTTGTTTCTCTGTCCTGGCCCTTATGGTTTAAATATACAGTAGAGTCTCACTTATCCAACACTCGCTTATCCAATGTTCTGGATTATCCAACGAATTTTTGTAGTCAATGTTTTCAATACATTGTGATACTTTGGTGCTAAATTCGTAAATACAGTAATTACTACATAGCATTACTGTGTATTGAACTACTTTTTCTGTCAAATTTGTTGTATAACATGATGTTTTGGTGCTTAATTTGTAAAATCATAACCTAATTTGATGTGTAATAGGCTTTTCCTTAATCCCTCCTTATTATCCAACATATTCGCTTATCCAACATTCTGCCGGCCCGTTTATGTTGGATAAGTGAGGCTCTACTGTACATTCACCAGGCATAGACCCTGTTATCTGTGGTCCAAACTAAATCACTACATACATACATACATACATACATACATACATACATACATACAAACTATCTTTAGTAATTAATTAGTAATTGCTGATCACCTGGTAGACAGACATTCATGTTTCATGAGCCAGGTTTGGGTTATTGAGTTACCATAGTTCGATTTATTTCTGACTAACTCAGACACAAGAATCCTCTTAAAGCTGGCTCATTCACACATGAATACTATACTTGATTTCTCCTTAATTGTTGATGCTAAGGGTGGTTCTGCATAAATACTATGATGCAGTTTGGAAGTGAATTAAAATCAAACCAATTTTTCTGTGCATTGCCTACACAATCATCCCGAGAACCAATTCAAGGTTGGGACGGTAGTCACAGCATTGTTGAATGCAGACAGGAACCAAGCCCACAGCCACAAGAAGATGCGGGTTTCTGATCAGCTGCAATTGATTTTTGGCTTATTTCAGGCTTTCTGGTGAGTTTTTTAAGCATCCTGTTTTTGGTTTGATTCATGCAGCACCACTGAGGTGGGTTCTCTCTCTCTCTCTCTCTCTCTCTCTCTCTCTCTCTCTCTCTCTCTCTCTCTCCCCCCCCCCCCCCCTTTACCTTGTTTTTGAGCCAGCTTCAAACTGCTGCAAATAGTATCTGTATAGAACTGCCGTAAATAACTGATGGAAGTGATATTTCACTATTTTTCTTCTTGGCAAAAATATGAGGTATGAAGTAATTTTAGCAACATTAGCACATAATAGGCTCTGAACTTTAAAGATTCTTGTCAGTCCTGCATTCTTGTCATCAAGGTTTCTTGACAGCCAAGAAACATTTTAAAACATTTTCCAAATATTCAAAAAAATCTTCCATAGAAGTGTGTGAACTGATTCTGTTGAACAAAATTACATCTGTAGTAATTCCAGGCAAAATGAATTTCTTTACTGGGGTGTTTTAATGGGAATAATTAATCAAAATCTGCAAGGCAACCCTTAATACTATGTCTGTCTTATAATTATAGTAGTTCATTCATGCCTGTATTTCCAATAAATAAGAAAAATAATAAAAATAACTAGGTATTATGAATACCTTGGTACTATTATTTTAGAGGGAGACAATTCCCCACAAAACATTGTGCTAAAAGTCTTTTCAATTGACCACACATAGCAATTACATATATCCAGAGGATAAGATCCAGAACAGGATGTCAGAATTAAATGGTGCCCATTGGAGACATAACAATAACTGAGGATTAAGATAAAAGCAAGAGACTTCCATTATCTAAAATTGGTCATGTACCATTACTTTACAAAAAAATAATAAAAATGCTCTTCTCTCACGCCTCAATGATGATACCAAGCATGAACTTCTGGGGGGAAAGATGTGGCACTATTTTTGTGTTTTAATGGAATTAACCCTTCTTGCCTCTTAAAACTTCAGCACATAGAAGTAAACTTCCATTTTCTCACACTTGGTTTCACAACATGAAGAATACAATTTAGTGATTTTTTTTTAAAAAAAACATACACACAAAAAGATAAATCAGAAATTGTAGTGCCCTTACAAACTTAACTGAAATTGAATCACATCAATATCTTTTGTTTGTTGGCTTCAAAATGCATATATTTAATTTTCAAGAGGATAAAATAACATTTGTAATTTATAATTTTAAAAAATCAAAAAATTACAACTGTGCCTACATTATAAAATGTCATAAGAAGATGTTTGTATTACCCTCCACTTAATTTACAATTTGATTGGGAGTTAAAATGTAACAAGATCAAATGAAATATGAATATATGATATGTGTGGAATGAATAGAAGAATGAATGAGAGCTAATAAATTTGATGACAACAGTCTGTAGACTATGGCCTACAAACCATTAACTACCTGCTTGCTGAATTGTAATTAAAACCTGCTAATGAGACCTGAAATAGTTGACCTGCCTGGTAAACTGTGATAAGAACTGTGTCTGATAAGAGAAATGTTTATATTAAGTTAAGGAAATGTTTACCACGGTTAAGAAGGAAGTCTTTTGCTTGTGTTTGCTAACACCAATCAAGAGGAATCAACATCTGGTCCAGGAAACTGAGGATATTCCAGGATGGAAGACGTCTTTCTTTCATTCACAACTATGGGACAACATCAGCAAAAGATCGCTATATAAGTTACCTCATGACAGTCCGGAACTTGTGACAGACAGCGACGCTGTTCACCCGCCATGCTCAGTGGAGATGGTGTATTTTGTAAGTGGCAGATTTGCATGGGAAGCAGTCTGGTCACTGTTTTGGGCCTCCTATTTTCATGGGAGATGCATTTCGGAGATGTTCTTTTTGAAGTTTGGAGTTCTGGAAATATTGATGTCTTGGCAGGCAGCAGTGGAAGCTGGTTATGACCTAAGAAGATGATTCTCCAAGGAGGGAGAAAGGATATGTTAATCTTTGTATGCATGAAGATGGATGCATGTTGTGTGTGAATGCTGAATGAAAATGTACCCCCCCCCCTTGTTTGTTAGCCAATATAACTGTAGGTTGTTTGTGAATCCAATGTAGTTGCATAGAATCTGTATGTCTGTCTGTCTAATGTCATTCTTTGTTCTGTAAAAGTTCTGCTATACCTCTCAGACTGAACTTGCAAGAAAAAGAACCTATGCTTCAAAGTTTTTGATATGTTATTCATAACATTTTTGGTGTCAGCAGTAGGATATTCTGTTCAGTCTGAGCAGGATATTTTAACCTTTGTTTTAAAAGTATTCATGAAAAAAAATTTTTTTTATGTAATTACCTCTTAAAATTCTCGACTCTAGTTTTGGGCATGTTATTAACACCATGGCATTTGTTCAACCAGGGACCTTTGCTGAAGTTTTTTCAATAGGACACAAGTAACTTCCCAGCCACACCTCCATGTTTTAGCAATATTTGGAGGGAAATATTTTTGACAAGAGAGGTTAGAAGAAAAATTCCAAATATTTTCTCAGAAAAAAAGTCTTCTGAGAAATGATTACTTAGTTGTAGCAGTTATGCAAGTCCTCTGATATTTCTGAAATTTCAACTCTGGGTAATCTCTGTCTTGTTTTCACATGGGCATACAGATATACACTTTAGAACACACAAACAAAATGTTTTTCCCTGCCCAATATCTGTATACTAATAATTACTGTTCACCATCTTGCAAGAGTCTCCAAAGGTTATTTTTAAGGAACATGAGTATTTGGAGCAAGGAAGCTGAGAAATGACATAGCTTGTCTGACCAAGGTTAAGAAAGCTCCTTGACTCCAATAAATCAAAGCTTAAACCAAATCTCATAATAAACTCTCTATAAACCTCCCTCTTCCAATCCATGTAACACCAGTTTGAACTGGCAAAGAGAGGTCCTCAGATCTCCTGTATGGTTAACAAAAATATATTGGCTTCCAAAGAGCTGTTGTGCAACAGAAAAAAAACAAAAAACCTTTGGTCATTTTCCCCATATACCTTTTCTGCTGCAGAATTTTGTTTGCAGGGCTTAGAGGAACTTAATTTGTCTTGACAGCATTGGTAAATTTAGCTTGCTCACACACCCTCAGGCTGGTTGTGAGGAAATGTGTGCCTCACCTTCAGCATTATATGTTTATAAAACAATTGTAAGAAATAGTGTGTGCATATTTCTAAATGAAAATGTCCCCAAATCCCGTCTCTAGTTCTTTTGAAATCATGAACTATTTACATCTGAGAGTATGTGATACTGGGCAAATTTTACCCTCCATGTCCAACAATCAGAAATGTCTGAGAAATTCCCTCCCACACCCTTCCATAACTCCTTCACAGCTGATTCTCATACTGTTGTTGACTCTATACCAGTGAAAATAATGAATGGAAGTGATGCCACATACTTCATTTACCATATTCCACAGCCACAGCTGGAAGCTTTTGGGGAGGGCTTTTACACAGATCTTTGGAGAGGTTGGGAATAAACTGATTTCCATCTCTGTTTTAGTCGGTAGTAAAAAAGTGTATGAATTTCGGCAAATTGCACATATCAGTGTAGAAATAACAAAAAAAGTGAACAATGCATATGGGCTGCAGTATGGGAATGGCTGACAATTTGATTCCTAATATGAAACAGAGATGGGAAGATAAGGCAGAAATTCAGACAAACCAGATTCATGAGATTTTATTGTCTGACTCATGTCTTATTACAGACAAGAATACCTTATCACTGTTTATTTCTGTGTATGTAAAATCAAAGTATCACAATTTAATTCAAAACTTACCCAAATCATCCCTAAAGAAATAATTCTAAAGCTTCCCTAAAGAAATAGAAATATACATTATTTTTGGTTGACAGGCAATATAATTAAGGAAACAACACTAACAACACCTTACTTTAACTTTCAGAATGGTCAGGTTTCCATGTCAGTGGTGTGGCTAATCCACTCCGGGTTTAATCTCAATTTTGAAGAAACTATCCAAGGCGCTGAATCTATCTTGATATTAAAACCAACAGGGAGATCTTGGGCAAATTACATTATCCCATCCTTAAAGAAAAGCAATGGCAGGCTTCTACTTTTGAATACTTCTGTCCAAAGAAAAACTATTAATTTTTGTCTTAGGGTTGCCATAAATTGGGAATGACTTAAAGGCACACAATAACATGAAGAACAAAAACAGCAACAATATGAACTATCTAGTTTCAGTAATTATGCTGATACATTGCAGGATGGCACAGTGTCTCTTTGACATCCTAGAAGCTAGGTTCAGTGAACTCTACAAAAGATAAATGTAATGCATTACTTCCATTATTGTGCCATATATAACACTTAATTTTAAAAGTCAGGTTTTTACCCTCCTGTTTTTTTCTTTTTCTTCTTTGCACTGCCTTTTTCTGTCTCCTGTGCTCTCTAGAACAGCAGCTCATAATTCAACATTTTTGACAGGCGGTCATGATGGGATGGGTTTAAGAAAGAAGTATAGTCTTTAACCCTTTATGTTGTTGGTTTTTCAATTTCAGATGTCTTTTACATTTTTAAGAAATTATTATTACAGTTGAATGGTTAGTATATATGTATGTATGTGTGTGTATTATTTACCATATTTATAAACCCGCCTTTCTCTAACCCTGGGGGGACTCAAGGCGGCTTACAAGTGGCACTACATAGTGCCTAAAACATGAAACATAAAATAAGAGTAGATTAAAATTGAACATACATAAAAACATAGTTAAAATACAATCCAATGTTGAGACACGTCATCCAAAGGTGAGGTCTAAGGCCATTCCATGATCAATTGCACGATTAACCAGTAAATTTGTTGCACTGTACTATTTCACAAAGGCCTGCTCCCAAAGCCAAGTTTTGACTCTCTTCCTCAATGCCAGGAGGGAGGGGGTGATCTGATATCACTTGGGAGGGAGTTCCACAACTGAGGGGCCACCGCTGAGAAGGCCCTGTCTCTCGTCCCCACCAATCACGCTTGCAAAGGAAGTGGGACCAAGAGCAGGGCCTCCCCAGACAATCTTAGACTTTGAGATGGTTCATAAAAGAAGATATGTTCAGACAGGTAGACTGGGCCAGAACCGTTTAGGACTTTTTAGGCTAAAGCCAGCACTTTGAATTATGCTCAGTAGTAGACTGGCAGCCAGTGAAGCTGACACAACAGGGGGTGGTATGCTCCCTGTATGCCGCTGCTGCCCATTGGAAATGAAGACAGTTTTGCAAAGATGTATCACTGTTTAACGAAATAACAAAACTAGTACCTGCTTGATTATGTTCCTTTTCAACTGACTTTCTCTATGAAAATTTGCATACAACTAGAACACATGAAAGCTTTGTTATCAGCTTTTTCAGCAATCCAAGCAAATAGGGTATCTGTGTTACCCTCATGCTAGCAGATACTATTATTCATTAGCCTTGCTTTAAACGTAAGGGGCCATGCATGTTTTCTGCTGCTCTAGAGACTAGGGCATGGAGGAATGGAATGAAAATTGCAACAAAACAAGAGAGAGAGAGAGATTTCATCTAAATATTAGGAAAGCTTCCTGATGGTAAAACGTTGTTTCACAGTGGAATATGCTACCTTGGAGGATGATGGGGTCTCTTTCTCTGGAGGTTTTTAAGCAAAGGTGGATGTCAATTTGCCAAGAGTGCTTTGACTGTGTGAACTGACTGAACCTTGTGATCTGTCCCAACCCTATGTTTCTATCATTCTAACATGCAGCTCTGGAGTCATGTAGATCACAGTATTGCAGTGGAAGAGCCATATTTGAAGAGCTAAAAAGGGAAGAGGCCAAAGGGCATACTTAGGCGATCCCTCGTAGTTTGAGGACAATTTTCTTCCATCTGTAGGGTCTTGGGGGTGGGTTCTTAGGTGGCTGAAGAGACCTATTCTTGATTTGCATGTTCTCCCACAGTGAGGACATCAGTTTCCAGGTGGAAGGCAGTCCTGGTCAGGGTTGGCTTGACGGGCCTTCCTCTTGGCACGTTTCTCCCTTAAGCCCTCCATTTGTGCCTCTTCTAACTCTGCAGCACTGCTGGTCACAGCTGACCTCCAATTAGAGCGCTCAAGGGCCAAGGCTTCCCAGTTCTCAGTGTCTATGCCACAGTTTTTAAGGTTGGCTTTTAGCCCATCTTTAAATCTCTTTTCCTTCCCACCAACATTACATTTCCCATTCTTGAGTTTGGAGTAAAGAAGCTGCTTTGGGAGATGGTGATCGGGCATTTGGACAACATGGCCAGTCCAGCGGAGTTGATGGCATAGGCCACAGCCATCTGCACTGTCACACTGCTCATGGGATGGGGGAGATTGGAGGTTAGATCAGTATTTATACGTTCTGAGTACTAGGGCTGTGCAAAGCTTTGGACCTTCATTTCACAATTTGGAGATACATATGATTTGTTAATACAAAACATATTCTGTTGTTAGTAATTGTCTGGGGTGGGAGGGGGAGGGGTGGTGTGATTGACAAGAGAAGCAGTGTGCTTTTTTTCCTTGTCAGCCAATCAGAAGAAGAAAGCAGATGACCAAAATGTCCTGAAACCTAGCAGGCTTAAAATTGTAAATGTTGCCTACAAGTGTACCAAGTTTCATCCTGATAGCCATAAAAATGATGGAGAAACAAGCCTTAACATTTTCCCCATTGCCACTAATGGAATTAATCTTAATGAGACAATTACGAAGCTTCAGAGATTAAGATTACGAATCGGAACAGGGCCCCTCCAAATCTTTACAAAATGAAGTAGGGGCTAGCCAAATCTCTGAAATAAATTATTAATAGGATTTTATGTAATGAGGGACGAAAATAGGTCTTGATGAACATCTTTGTTATTTACATGTTAAACAAAGAACTCTATGGATCCACAGGTTATAAATATCTTATTCTATCTTATTGCAGATCACTGCTCATAGATAAAGACAGAAAAAGCTTTGACAGGGAAATCCTAATGACTGGATCTAGTCTAGGAGTGAATGCTCCTCCCTGACTTGGGTGTTAACATATCTATTTAATTCCAAATGGTGGAATCATTCAGAAAAGTCCATGGAAGATCTCAATACATGTAGCAGAATACATGGCCAGGGGTATGCCTTCTGGCAATTTGGTGAGCGTCTGAGGTTTTGATATTTTTAATCCTCCGCAAATCTAATCCAAAAACAAAGAGACAAGAGATATAAATGTGTCTCACAAGGAAATCCTGCTACACTTAGCTACGTAGCTTTGTTGCAAACCTTTGCAATGCCTAGACTAGGAGGCAACTGCGATAGCTAAATTCAAGTTTGACCTGTCGTCCATGCGGAAGCAATTGCTTCACATTGTTCATACTGATCTTGGACAATCTTTAGCACTTTCCTGTGGATCTATCTGCCTCTTGAGGTTATCTTTATATTGAATTTTCTGGCACTCTATTTCACTGATGCATTTTTTTCTTTTTTTCTTTTATAAAGAGCAATCTAATTCTAGCCTTCAGTCAGATATTTTCAACATTCATGAAAAAAGACATTCTTTAGTCTTTCTGTTTTCATTCTATTTTGCAGAAGTTGTTGTTTTGAGCTATCTTGTTTTATCTCTCTGCATATTAATGGACATTTTCCATGCTTAATATATATATATATATATATATATATATATATATATATATATATATATTTGGTGTCATTTCCAGATTATACAGATTCTGGGTTATGAAGTTTTTAATCAAGAAGCATGTCTTTTTAATCTTTCTGCTCAGCCTCATTTTGCCTCAGTATTAGCTTAGCAATTAAGGTAATGAATTTTAGTGAGGAAGGCTGAAGGAATATAGTGCTTCCTAAACAGACACCTGGCATGTGCTGGTTGTCATGGTGATTTCTCAAATGCTCAAACAAAGTAGAGAAAGGCAGAAATTCAATATCCCCATAACACAAAAAGCTGGCATGCTAATTGATAACCGCTTCAGAGAAATATGGGATGGACGATGGGATTTCTAGCTGCAGATGTGCTTATAGAGAAATGTGAAAAGCCACAGCAGCTTAAGAATATCAGAGGAAGAAACAGTTTCAATACTGCATGCACTTACTGTGTTTGGTTACAGGTGGCATTGTTCCTCCAATGATTTTGCTAAATTATCAGGCTGGCCCTGTTTAATGCAACACTTCATGCAGATTTGAAAAGAGACAATTTGAAAAGGATTAAACCATATTTTGAACAAAAGGCCTCATAAGTTTGAATCTGTTGTGGACATAAGTTGTGTAGAAGCATTTTTTTTAAAAAAAATACAGATCACAATAGTTCAATTTTTAAAAAGAAAACATTAAAAATCCAGCAAAAAGCAGTGAATAAAAGAAAAGAAAACCCCTAAATATTATTGAGTCTTTACTGTTGAGCAGAAATAACTCCTGCAAGATCTGGACATCACCCAAACTTTTAAAATATGATTTTTTCTTTGTCTTATTCCATTTTTTTTAATAGGTGTTGCGAAGATGCAACCACCAAAGACTCAGAGAGGAGACCTTTTACTTTTTTCCCTTCTTCTTATTCACTTTAGATGGTAACACAACTTGGTTTATAATATATGCGACAGAGGCTTAGATGTTGGAGGAACAATAACAAGTTTATTCAGGCACAGAGCTTAGTGGTTACAATGTTGTTTCTCACTTAGAGGCACTTTTATTAACAGTTACAATACTAGAATGAGGGGAGTCAAACTCTCTAAAGTGTCACTTCTTTTATTTATTTATTTATTTATTTACAGTATTTATATTCCGCCCTTCTCACCCCGAAGGGGACTCAGGGCGGATCACATTATAACACACATAGGGCAAACATTCAATGCCCATAAACACATCAAACAGAGACAGAGAGAGACACGCAGAGGCAAGTTAACCTTCTTCTGAGGGGATGTTCGATTCTGGCCACAGGGGGGAGCAGCTGCTTCATCATCCACACTGACGGCACTTCCTCAGGTCGTAAATTAGTTAATCTTGCCTCCCCACTTTTTATAAGTGGTACCTTATCTCCTACTTGATAGATGCAACTATCTTTTCGGGTTGCTAGGTCAGCAACGAGCAGGGGCTATTTTTTATTTTTAATTGACGGGTGCTCACCCCGCCACGGGCTGGCCTCGAACTCATGACCTCATGGTCAGAGTGATTTAAGGCAGCTGCTCAACAGCTGCGCCACAGCCCGGCAGTTAGAACTTCTTCCTCTGCTACTTTTAAACCTCAGTCACCCCTGTGATATACGATATCACAGATTCTCTGTTCCTTACCAGGACACAGACTACATTAAATAAGTCACCAAACTTATTTTAAACTGACTCAAAATGAACAATTGAGTCTCCTTGATCCCCTCAACCTAGGATCAATCTTCCCTGTGCCTTATTAGAGCACAGACTGGATCCCTTTTTTAAACTCTGCACTTCTTCAACAAAACGGCAGTTGGTTCCACCTACTTCTCCATGGTAACCAGCCTCTGAGTGCTGAGATTCAATAACTGTAATACTTACCCTTTTAAAACACAAACACACAATTAAACATAACATCTGTAAACCAAAAATTCATATTTCATTACAGGTGTGTACACAGAGAAGGTGTGTGAGAGAGAGATGATTAAAAAGGAAACTAGCCCAAACCAATAACACTTATGTATGTCCTAGATTGCAGAGGATGATGATAATGATTTGTACCCCACTTTTCTTTCAGGATCGAGACCCAAAGTTAATCACTACACATTCTACAAATATTGCTGCTGAAAGGTGTCCTAAAAACATCAGTCAACAATCCAGGATAACACCTTGCGATTCAACGTGTTGCGTTACTTGTCAATATCTTAAACAGATTGTCATTTTTGGGAGCACAGTGACTGGCAGGATTTAGTGTGTTAAACCAAGGGCCTGCACATACACTTCAGGAACCATATGTCTGTTGTTCTAATCCGAAAGTTAAAGAAAACAGTGACCAGTCATTCACACTGAACATCACAGCCTCTCTGGTTTATATTTCTTTGATATTGAAATCCCTCCTCTTTCTGAAATTTGAGACAAAAGAGGCGATGTTTGAATTTCTAGGTTTAAGACCTTAACACCAACTTAACTTAAGCTCCATCTACTGACCATTAGGGATGGTGTGAGTGCAGATCAGATGGCAAGCAGCTACAAAATGCACACAAGTGGATTCGATTCAACCTGGTAAAAGCGGTTTAATTTTTAAAATCAAAGGGGAAAGCCCAAATTCTGCACCAGGATTTGGGATTTTCTCCTGTTCCTTTATGGAATCAGGGCTCAGTTTCTTGACAGCCATCCCAAGCTCCCCTTGCTCAGGTGGGATGGATGTCTCCTCCTATCCTCCCCTATCCCATGGCTCCTAGCTACAGTGATGATAGTGGGACCTAGCACATGGCCAGCAGCTTGTCTTCCTGATTCTGTGCCTTGCAAAGGAGCCAGAGAGAAGTGGGAGGGGGAGCTTTTTTAGCTGGCAGTCACAAGGTGGGAGAGTGGGTGTCATTTGTGTCATTGCTTAGAAGTGCTGAGTCAGCTTCATCACAAATTTAAAGTATCTGGAGATTTTTACCTAACTTTTCTTCTTTAGGTTAAAATTAAAGGAGTGCTGTTACCTTCCTACCAGAGCAGCCAACCTGACATGGGGGATCCATTTCTGCTGATTAAAAGTTAATTTAATTTCAAAATGGTTGCAAATCTTCAACAATGAAAGGTTGTGCTAAATAAAAAAAACAATTCAATTATTTCCCCTTCTAAGGAAACTGCTACTTAGCATACCAAAATTGTGCATAAAACATGCCTGCAGGGGATGATAGAGAAGCCTGTTTTAGTATATATACTTCAGTTTTTTGAGAAAGATTAGCTAAGAGGTAAGGTGGGAGTGGATGGAAGAGATTGACCAATGTATAATACAGTTGTCACACAGCTGCTTGATGTTGTTGCTTTTAAAACAGAATGTTTTCCTAGTCTTGCAATTAAATCATGTCACCGTCTCATAAAGTAATTCTCCAAATTGTCTCAGATTGCCCTGCTAAAGTGTATAGACAAATAAAATGGCCAATGATAATAATTTAAGACATTAAAGACATCTGTGAACATCATTTGCAAAGCTTTTAGCTACACAGCACAACTTCCCACATCTGTACATTTTGTGGGCTGTATCCTGGTTTATTAGAAAGCAAAACAAGTAACATAATTGTTTTGAAAATTGTGATAAAGTTTAATGGTTTATGTAGTGCTTTGGATCACATACAAAATAGGTAGCACCCCCCCCCCCACACACACACACACACATTTTAATGATTGGATAGGCATTTTAGGCTTAAAAGGAAATCAGAATGCAATATAATTCATCTCTCATTTTTTATTTATCATATAGGGAACATAATGTGTTGAATGCCCATGAGCATCCAGTTTTTAGGAAAAACTTCTTGTGTGTCTTTAATAGCTTATTCACAAAAGGATAAAATGGCCCATATTTGTTGAGTACTATGTTGCCACTGGAAAAGCCCCATTGGCTTCATTTAAAAAAAAAATAGCCAGTAAAAAAGCTCAATTCTATACAAAGGGATCTCAGGCCACTAAATCTCATGTTTTGACATACTTCTTTGAAAGTAATACCTAGAATAGCATTTCAATTATCATAGGAAACTGTGACTTGAGTGTTTCTTAATAGACCACAATATATTTCCTGGAGAAGGGAAGGGGAAGATGAAGAGAGACTATGTGGACACAATCATTGTTTTCAGGGCACTCAGCCATGTGATTATTTGATGATGATAATTTTATCTGAAACTAATCAAAAAAAGCTATTTAAATGGGTTATCGACATAATGAAGATAAGGATTTCACACAAAGAGGCATACTGTATGTTTTCACCTACCCTGTACTGTTGCATCAGGGCAGATTGGGAGGGGAGGGGACACTAAATAAGTATACCAGTAAATATAAGATATGCTGAGTTCGGTGCACAGCCAAGGTGCCCATTTGGATAGGCCAGGAAATGTAATCTGGCCCCATGATGTAAATAAAAGAGGGGCCAGGCAAAACAGGGGCGGGCCCTGGAATTTGGAAATAACATGTTAATTCAGAGAGAATTATCCTCATCAAGTTCATTGCCAAGTTCACTGCCAAGTTCATGGTCAAGTTCACGGCCAAAGTAATTGATATGTTTAGAGTATACACAGTGATTGGTTCAAGGGGATTTATTGAGTTTGATAGGTAACAATAATAAAAGTTGCCCTTAGTTAATCCAATTGTGTGTGGCCTCTTCACTTGCGGGGATGGTATGGCAAAATTCTGTTTTCTCTGCAAATTATTCACTCATGAATTTTGCGCAGAATGAGTCCCAAACTGTGGCTGTTCTTGTCAGTTCAGGGTTCTTCTGATAGGAGTTAACTGGCACCAGAAACACATGTTTTTCAACATTATTCTCAAATATTTTGAAATATTCTTTCCATTCCTACAGCAAGCATTTTGTGTGAATGCCACTTATTAAGATTCAAAATGTGTCTGATTCTTGAATTAAACATTGTATAATGAAGTTATTTTACCTTGTGTAAGAACTTGCACAACATTATGCACAATTTCTGTAAGTGTGTGGGAAAGCAGAATGAATGTACAACAATGAACAAAGTAGCTGGGGGAATAACACAACAAGATGTCGGTTTCTGTCATTACATACTTTACTATTCCTTGGATATTACCTCTGTGGAAAGAAGAATATAAAGGCATGTGATAAATTAAATTTAAAAGAAATACCTATGCCAGATATGGGCTGGACTAGAATGGTTGTGAAGAGATAATCTTATAAACATTTTTAACATCAAAATATGTTATCTTGATGCAGATTAACATTCAGGAATCAATTTAATTACTGTGTCTTCATTTTTACTCATGATCTCGAGTGCTGGCAATTTTTACAGAGTTAGGAAATAGTGGAACAAATATATATCTAGATATTTAGATAGCGAGGGAGGGCAGGAATGGAAAGCGGAAAATGTTATTTGGAAATGTGTGGCAATTATGTATATTTTTCTTTGTTTATTAGTGAAACTTGTTTGTGTTTTTAATTTCCAGACAGAAAAATCTATTCACAGGGGAGAAGAGGATCCAGGCATTAGCTGAGTAATTGCCAAACTCTAGTCCAGGGGTCCTCAAACCTTTTAAGCAAAGGGCCGTTCCACAATCCTTCATACTGTTGAGGGGCCGAATTATCATTTGAAAAAAATACAAATTCCTATGCACATTGCACATGACTTATTTGTAGTGCAAAAAAAAACCACACAATGAAAGAACAATACAATATTTAAAAATAAGAACAATTTTTACTAAAATAAACTTTTCAGGAATTCAATGGGATGTGTGGGCCTGCTTCTGGCCAATGAGATAGTCAAGTTAATCAAGATTATTTTTACTGTGTGCCTTCAAGTCATTTCAGACTTTGGTTGAGTCTAAGTCTAAAACTGAAGGCAGGGGCCAGGTAAATGATCTTTGAGGGCCACATCCGGCCCATGGCCCTTAGTTTGGGGACCCCTGCTCTAGTACTTTTGAAATTTTGGACCAACTCTCATATATTTCAGTTTTGTTTGGTTAATGGTGAGTTACTCTGGAAGCTGAAATTAAAAACATCTGGAAGGCCAGGGTTAGATGGTCCTCCACCTCCTTTTCCGCACCATGAAAAATGTTATCTGGCCCGATTTGGAGAGCAAGTTATATTAAGAAAGCTACGCTCTATGACTGGTATTTTCTGTATTTCTTCATATAGTCAACACTCAAATGTGTGGATAGAAGAGAGGTTCTTCTCTACTACATTTGTACCACCTCCTAAATCTAGAAAACATTTTCCCTTTATATCTCCTGTATAGCCATGCATAAAATGTTCTCCATCTAATGCATTATAGATTTGCTGGATGTATTTTAAAGTATAAGGAAGTGTTCAATAAAAAATTAATGGCATTTTAAACATTTTTCAGGCTCTGAATAGGCATTTGCACTCAAGCTAAATGTTTTCTTCAAAAGCAGTGTCAAAAGGGGGAAGAATTCTTTAGCTTCCTACTTACTTTTTTGGTAATTCTTTTTGCATAAATGAAGCCCTCCTGTAAAGTATGTGTTATGAAACTATGCAAATCTAATTACTACCTTTCAGGAATAATATACATATATCCCCAAAAGCTAGTATCACGGAAATCCTATCATGTGCTGGCAAAAAGAGAAAAATAATAAAACAGCCTTGAGGGCTTTCATAATTACTGACAGGGATATTAAAGCTGACAGAAATGAGATGTAAGCTCCAAAATAATCATACAAAAATTATTATGAACCTAACTACCAATTTGTCATTTGTATTTTTTCCTGTTTGACAACTGAGCAAACCATTGTGTTTCTCCAAATGATTTATTTTTGCTTTGTTTCAGGAAGAGATGAATTGTTCTAACTGGGTATCCTTCTCTTTCAAACAGAAGGGTACTTTTGCTTCCTGCAGAGAGAAAATTGTGAGATTCTGAGTAAAAAAGAAATCCATCTGTTAAAAGGCTATTTTCTGAGGTATGTCTTTTGCCTAGTATATTTGAAAGCACTCCAGTTAAGGATTATGCATATTATTAAGGCTTATTAAAGTTATTCACATCAGTCCTGACATTTATGAGGATCTGGTTTCATTAAGATTGACCCACACAGAAATTCTATATTATTTATCTTTAACATTGTTCATAACTTTATTTAAGTCCGGCTGTATGCTAGAGGACTTGTACATGGGTCTGGATCCAGATATCGATGGCCCCGCCTATTGATCGATGAGCCACACCAATCTGACCCAAATGAGCCACACCAATCTGGCCCCTATCTCCTATCATAAACCTGCCCGATCCCTTCAATCATCAGGGGAAGCTCTCCTGTTGCCACTGCTGATATCTCAGGCCCGCCTTGTGGGAACAAGGGAGAGGGCCTTCTCTGCTGTGGCCCCCCGATTGTGGAACTCACTGCCCATTGAGATTAGGCAAGCCCCCACATTAGTAGCCTTCAAGAAAGACTTGAAAACATGGCTCTTCCGCTGTGCTTTTGGAGAATAACTACTTTATATTTCTTTTCCGTTGCTCCCTTCTAATATTTATCCTCTAGACTGCACCACTTTCTTATGACACTGTTTTCTGTGGTTTTATTCTTATGTCTTTCTCACCCCGAGTTTTAACTTAATGTTCATGTGGCCCGTCCTTGTTTTTATTGTTTCCTTGATTTTGCATTGTAATGGATATTATTATTTATTGTATTGTTCACTGTGTTGTGATGTGTTGTTCTTTTATATGCTGTTTATATTGTATTGTTCTGGGCATGGCCCCATGTAAGCCGCCCCGAGTCCCCATTGGGGAGATGGTGGCGGGGTATAAATAAATTATTATTATTATTATTATTATTATTATTATTATTATTATTATTATTATTATGATCAAGGGAAATGTTTCTAGGATGCCCCAGCCCCAAGACCCAGGGTTGTGTGTTTGTGCTGGAAGTGGCAGTTATCATCCGCCACATGAGACCCACAAACCAATTCCATCCCCCTCCACCAATCTTCTTCTGGAATGCCTTGACAACTGGTGCCAAAGCACCACACCTATTCCTTAATTCATGTCCCATAGCAACCAGCCTTCACACAGTTCTGACAAGTTTAGAAAAGGACAATGGAGTTATGCAAATTAACAGTGTAGAGAAACCATGTAATATAATAGAATAATTAACAGCAAAACAATACAATAACAGTGAAGCACAATATACAGGATAGCAATTGTCAATGACATTACAATATATGAGAGAGAGAGAAGTCCAGAAAGAATTGTTGGCAGCAAGTAGTTCTCTCCACTTAAATACCTAGCACCCAACCAGAGTGAAATCCTATATGTTAAATGACAATTAAATAAATTCAAATAAATACTGTTTTGTCCTTGCAAATGTATTTTCAGTAATACAAGCATGATGATATTTCACACTCTCCCCCCTCACTCCTATTGTGTCTGATTCACTAATTTTCATGGTCATTACTTAGTAGGGCTGTGCACAGATCCATTTTTCAAAATGGGCTCCGGCTGTTCCAGCTGTTTTGGGCAGCCATAATGGCATGGGCACTGCTGCAACATTTTTTCTGGCCATAGCAGGCCATGTGTCTGCCGAAAACAGCTGCCTTTGGTTTTTATTTCAGCCTGTGAGGCTGTGAGCCCTACTGCCTACCCTGTTTCCCTGAAAATAAGACATCCCCAGAAAATGAGACCTAGTAGAAGTTTTGCTGAATTGCTAAATATAAGGCCTTCCCAGAAAGTAAGACCTAGCAAAGTTTTTGTTTGGAAGCATGCCTGCTGAACAGAACACCAGAGCATGCAGGATCGGTAAATGTACGTACCATAGAATGGTAGTAATAAGAAATTTACTACTATTGTAAATTCTTCTTCATGGAAGAATAAGACATCCCCTGAAAATAAGACCTAGCACAACTTTGGGATCAAAAATTAATATGACACTGTCTTATTTTCGGGGAAACAGGGTATCTGAGCCATTCAGAAGACGAAACCTGCTAACTTGCTCCATGTTCTATCTCAGTGCCTTTGCTGCTCTTAAGATCTTGCTTTTGGACTCAAGTTCAATCTTTTCCTCTGGCAATTCCATTTATGGGCTGTGAAAGGGCATTTGGTAGAGGGTGTTTGTTTACGTATTGGGGTGGTTTACTGAAGGGAGGGGATAGCCTGACTCCCTTGAGTCCCCATAGGGAGAATTCAATTCCTTCTAAGGTCTAGTTGAAGGATATTAGCGGAAAGGATGACAGAAACTAGAAGCCTGATGCTTTAAGGACATCAGAAGCAGGGGTTTCTTAAACTTAATGCTTTCACCCAGGGTTAGCTGAAGGAGATTAAAGGAAAGAATGCCAGAAGCAGGGGTTTCTTAAACCTGATGCTTTAACCCAGATCTAGCTGAAGGGGGTGAAAGAAAAGGATGCCAGAAGCAAGGGTTTCATAGACTGATGCCCTTAAAATGATGGAAAGGGGACCCTCGTAACTTGTCCTCTGGGCACTAATGGGCTGGATCTTCCCAGATGTTCCAGCTGCCAAACAGAAAAATCAATTTTTCTCTAGCCAAACATGAGAGGTTCCTGAAAAATTGATCAGCAAGCCACCATTGAAAACAGAACAGGGTTTAATCAAATTGCACACCCTTATTGCCAAGGCAGCAAGGTTTCTGAGCACTTTTAGGTGATATTCTAGCCTCCTTTTTTCTGTGGAGATAATCACCAGTCAAAGCTTGCTGCTCTGCTGATGATTGTTGTTGCCAAAACTCTTCCTCCCACAAAATCTCATGGAGGAGAGTTATCCTTTCAGGGCTTTTACTGAAAAGCGCTACTGACTTGCTACTTCAATGCCCATGGAATGTTGGCAGTTTAACAACAACATGTGTTTCAAACCAAGATTCCAGTTTTCTATTGCCTCCAAGGTCATCCAGTTGTGTCCATTATAAACAAGAAACACTGAAGATTTGCTTCTTTGTGTCTGAAAGCAAGCATTTTTCTACCCTACTGTCACTCCATGAGCTGTTAAGAGTAAAGATGAGAAATCCTATAACAGCTTATTATCAAATCAGAGTTAGGAAAGCAATGGTCAGTGATATAATAGAGCCAGGGCCTGCAGGGTTAACATTCTAAGACATTTCAAAACAGGGACTATGCTATCATTTGCTACTCAAGGCCTCTCCCACTGCATCTGACTTGAGTTGCCATCCTTGGAGGATCTGGAGGGGACAAATTATAATTATTGGGAACTATCCTTCTTGTAATCAAGTATTTTAGAATGACTGGGTTTTGAATGCATAATTAAGACACACTAGCATAACAAAATATCTGCTCTTGGTAGAGATGAACATTTCTAGATATGTTTTAAATCCACACATCTCTTGACATTACTAGTTTCTTCTTTGGGGGGCATTACCGATAGGGGCTGCAACTGAGTTGAATTTTAATTGATAATTTATTTTGGATTTTGTGTTCCCCATTTCCCCACATAACTACTCAATCTGTTTATTTCTAAAATTTAAAAAATCCACTCAGTCAGTAAACATAACAAAGAGTTCCATTCTAGTAGATTGTATCTTCATAAGGGTGTTATTATCTCTTTTCTGAAGATTTACCCATGCTTAACCTGAACATCTTGATAGTACCAGATTGGAACCAGATTTGAAATAAACAGCTGGGCTGCCTAGTCCTCCCGAAGGGTTAGCAAATGATGTTCTTTTTTCTGCTTTCCTGTGAACTGCAGTTCACAGAAATCTAATAACAACTTCAGCAACTCCTCTTCCCTTCGCCGCCTGCCATGTATCATTCTATATAGATTTCAATTCTCTTCAAAGCTGTCAAAACATGTAATTTTCAGGTGATAGAAGCGTTAAAGTGATTTTTGAGAAATTTGAAGTAGAAATAGACTATGTCCAGCAAAGTCCATTCAAATGTATGGGTCTGGAATATATTTTCCCCAAAACATTAACTGATTACAGGGTTGTATGTTTTCCGGGCCGTATGGCCATGTTCTAGAAGTATTCTCTCCTGATGTTTCACCCACATCTATGGCAGGCATCCTCAGAGGTTGTGAGGTACAACCTCTGAGGATGCCTGCCATAGATGTGGGCGAAACGTCAGGAGAGAATACTTCTAGAACATGGCCATACGGCCCGGAAAACATACAACCCTGTGATCCCGGCCATGAAAGCCTTCGACAACACATTAACTGATTAGTCAATTTTTCTTTCTGTATTCCTTTGTATCTTGTTGGATGAAGGCAATTCCTACTGGTAAATTTTGAAATGGATCAGACATTTGTGCTTATATCAAGTTAGAGAGAGCTGGTGAATCCATTCTGGGTTTTAGTTGGAACATCAAAGGGGTTATTGGAGGTTCTGAAACAAATGTGAGGATACAACTCAACATTTTGAAATGGTACTTTAAAACTGAAAGAGAATCGAATGAATTTCCTGTTCTACTGGATCAGAACCACAAGACTCCATTGCTCAAAGTTCCAGTCTAGTTTCTTTAGAGGGGCATCCAGACAGTTCCAAAATGTGAATCCTGTCTTTTTTAACCAGAAGCATCCAAATGACACCTTCATTAAAAATGAATTAATTCAAAATATACCAATGTGTTCTTGGTTTCTTCCAAATTAATTGAATACCTTATTAGGTCAGGGCCTTCCTGAAAGGCTTGGGTCTAATTGGGTATTGGGCAACACCGGGGGGCAGTCCCCTTAGCCATCCTGGAGCCCAATGGTGTGCCCAGCTCCTCCCCCAGCCCCTGATTTCTCAACCCTCCAAAAAAAATTACAAAAAAAGGTCCCTTGCCACCATAAACTGCCTCCACGTGTCTTCCTGGCACAAGAAAATGATGCATGAGGAAAGGGAGTGAGGAGGTATTTTCCTCCTCACCCTTCCCATATCCTCAGGCATCACTTTTTCACAGCAGGAGGATGCAAGGAGAAGATTAATGGTGGCAAAGCACCTTCCCCCCCCCCAAGTTTTAGAGGGTAGATGGGGGGCTTTGGGGTGGTTTCATGCCACCCCACCTCAGGAAAGCCCAAGGTTTGGGTAGCTGTATGGGGACTAGAACTAATGCTGAAGAAGGTTATTTTAACCCACGCTGAAGCGGGTTATTTTAACCCATTTTGGCACAGTTTTTAGGGCTGTGTAGAAGCTCCCTTGGACATTATTAAGAATCTAAAAGCCAAAGTTTTTCCTAGCATTTGACTGATAGGTAGATGAATTCTTCCCTTTGGAAAACAAGCATGGAAACTGGAAACAGTAAAGGTTTGACTTTTCTCTGACATGAAGGAACGTATGTTAGGCTGCTCATTGGTCTCAATTTTTTTCCTAGCAAAAAGATTCAGCTAGGCGTTCTTTTGTCTGTTCCTAATGTACAAAAAAAGACAAATCAGAATATTTTATACATTCTGAAAATTATATCTGTGGCAGGAATAGGAAGAATGTGACCCTCCAGATGTTGCCCTAGTGGAAAATGCTGGAAGTTGCAATCCAACCATTTCTGGGGGCTTCCCATCCTGACCCATGGCTTCAAGCTTGAGGGTTCATATCCAACAACATTCTAATATACTTTTAGCAAGGAATGTGAAATGAAGTGGAGTGGAGAGTATCATGTTCATGCTGAAAAAAATGCTAGGCCTCTGGACTCTGCAGCAGTTCTGTCTGTGTTCCCAAGCATAAGGCACAGTTCAGAAGACACAGTGATTTAGATTTTAGAATGTATCTGTTTAATGAATATTGGAAACTGCAGCACAAGTTTCTATTATATGGCTTACAAACTAGAAAAGTAGTCCTAAGTTATTTGCTTTCTTATGTAGTCATATTTGATGTTATCAGGATATATAAACTATTAATCATATAGATGCTTATCAAAATTAATTTATGGTCTAGATTAGTATTATACGAAAAATAGCTGTTATGTACAAAATATTTCCTTAAACTCTAAGGAGAAATCCAGTAGCATGGCGAGTAATATTGTTAGGAAATGGGAAAAAATCCTGACTTGCTTAACTGAGTTAGGCCAATTGAAGTCGTAGCATACCAAATCCTTTTTTATGCATATCCTAGAGATAGTCTGAGAACTAATTGCCTAGTCTTCCAAGCCCATCTAATACAAAGTGGGATTCCAAAGCCTTCTCATCTGATAGCAGTCCTGTTTTCTTCCAGTATGTGTTCTTCATGTTAGATTTTACAATATTCATAAACTGACAGTACAGCAAGTATTCCTATGTTGATGAAATGAAGTCACTGAAGGGGAAGACAAGCTTACAACCTAGATATGTATGATTTTGTATGCTCAAAGATGATTTTTAAATATATATTTTTTTACAAAAATGTATAATTGTGAAACATGATTATGTACTTTAAGATGATGATTGGAAGGCAAGGAACATCAGGAGGAGGGAGATTAAGTGTGGGCAAAAGGCTCATTTAGACAAACTGCAAAAAAATCACATGAAGGGGAGTAGTTTCAAAATATTTCAGGATGTAAAAGTTCCTACTCAAACTCTTTTCAAGAATGTTTATTTTTGTGATCATGTTTATATCACTCTTTCTGTTTTAGACATGTACACAAATCTGTTGTGCAGTGTTTACAGTGGACTCTGCAGAAGATGCTTCAGCTGTATGTTATAAAAGGAAACATCCATTTTTTAGCAAACCTTGCAAATTCTGATTTGTTATTATAGTAGAGTCTCACTTATCCAAGCCTCTCTTATCCAAGTTTCTGGATTATCCAAGCCATTTTTGCAGTCATTGTTTTCAATATATCATGATATTTTGGTGCTAAATTCGTAAATACAGTAATTACAACATAACATTAATGTGTATTGAACTACTTTTTCTGTCAAATTTGTTGTAAAACATGATGTTTTGGTGCTTAATTTGTAAAATCATAACCTAATTTGATGTGTAATAGGGTTTTCTTTAATCCCTCCTTATTATCCAACATATTCGCTTATCCAACATTCTGCCAGCCCATTTATGTTAGATAAGTGGGACTCTACTGTACATTCACCAGGCATGGATCCTGTTATCTGTGGTCCAAACTAAATCACTACATACATACATACATACATACATACATACATACAAACTATCTTTAGTAATTAGTAATTGCTGATCACCTGGTAGACAGACATTCATGTTTCATGAGCCAGGTTTGGGTTATTGAGTAACCATAGTTCGATTTATTTCTGACTAACTCAGATACAAGAATCCTCTTAAAACTGGCTCACTCACACATGAATACTATACTTGATTTCTCCTTAATTGTTGATGCTAAGGGTGGTTCTGCATAAATACTATGATGCAGTTTGGAAGTGGATTAAAATCAAACCAATTTTTCTGTGCATTGCCTACACAATCATCCCAAGAACCAATTCAAGGTTGGGACGGTAGTCACTTATCTCACTTATCCAAGCCTCGCTTATCCAAGCCTCTGGATTATCCAAGCCATTTTTGTAGTCAATGTTTTCAATATATCATGATATTTTGGTGCTAAATTTGTAAATATAGTAATTACAACATAATGTTGATGTTTAATAGGCTTTTCTTTAATCCCTCCTTATTATCCAAGATATTTGCTTATCCAAGCTTCTGCCGGCCCGTTTAGCTTGGATAAGTGAGACTCTACTGTACTATTTTTTTATGCCTATTTTATATACATATATTCCCAGGGTCATATAAAATTTCTCAGGCCGAAAGAAGTCACAAGTGGAAAAGTTTAAGAAGCCCTGGTTTAAGGATCCTGGATAAGAATGACAAAGCACAAAGAAAACTGCTCAATTCATGCTTTGTGTTTGGAGAAATATATAAATAGATAAATACACCCACTAGAGGTCAAGAAGTTCCTTTCTCCCCTGCTCCTTCTTTTATGCATCCATGTATTATTCATGTTCTCTTCACAAAGCCAGGAAAGGACAGCTAGTTAGCCCATGGCTACCTTCCATTTCTCAGCTTTAGAAAGGAAAAAAAAAGATAAAACTAATTCTCCATAACTCCTAATTAAGCTCTGCAGTCCATTTTTGTGCTTTAGTCGAACCCAATATAATGGTATCTATAGAAATATCACAGTTTGTTTTGAATAATTAATGTTTTCTACAAATTGGATACACTTTCAACCTTTGAAACCTTTATTCCAGGTTTCATGCATAGCATGGAGGGCCAGTGAGTGGTAATTAATTAAGCCCAATTAATTGTTCTATGTGTGTCCTCGAAATTTGCTCTGGGATTTTAGGTGACCCCATGAAGCAGGCTGGGAAAGCACTAGGAATTGGAGGGAACTGAATGTCTTCTGCTTACACAGATTTATTTTGTCCTTAATTCCTTAATTGTACACGGTCCTATGGAGGATCAGCAGACAACCAGGAAAAATAGCTATATACTTCTGGAGAGCTGACTGTTACTTTCAACAATACGAGTCCTCAGGTGAAAAAGAAAGAGAAAGAAAGATAATAAAAAGAAAATAATCAGTAATATCTTGAAATATCACAATACAGTACATATATCCTCAGACAGACATTGCTTTTGGACCTTGAGTTGGTGTTGTTCTATCAAGTTATTTCTGATAAACTATTATTGGCAAGATTTGTTCAGAGAGGGTTTCCCATTGCTCTCCTCTGAGGCTGAGAGAGCATGGCTTGCCCAGAGTCACCCAATGAGTTTTCATGATGGATTACAGCAATGTTTCTTAAACGCTGCTCCTCTAGATGTTTTGGACTTCAGCTTCCAGAAATCCCAGTCAGTTTACCAGCTGTTAGGAATTGTGGGAGTTAAAGTTCAAAACATCTGGAGAAGCAAAGTTTGAGAAACATTTTATTAGAAACTTGAAGTGTGGTCTCCCAGAGCCCTAATCCAGCATTTAGATCAGTACATTGTGCTGAATGGTTTTCTTTCTAAGAGTTCACCCCCAGAGGATAAAAATGGGAGAAGATTACAGAATTTACTAGATTAATAAAAATAATTTGTACTCAAAACTGTATAGAGATAGTGCTATGAATTGAGCGGTTCTTTGTTGGCCTCCTTGGATAGATACCAAGAGTTAACTTGTGGCTTTCTTAGAGCCAGTGTACATTACATGATGTGAGATTGGTCAGAGGGCTATGTCTGTTTGGCATGCCCTTTCACATGCCTCTTTCAGCTTTAGATTTCAGCTCAACCTCCTGCCCCCATTGTAGTATGAACTTTTTTGGTTACTTCAAGGCCAATTAGGAATTTCATGCAGTTTTCAATGTTCTTTTTTCCTATTCCATACTGTATTTGATAGACTGAGTTATTTGGCTTCTAGTAGTGTCTATAAATAGGACATCCTGACAGGTTTGGGGGGAGGGGGAGAGATGATCAGAGCTCGGTTGTGAAAGAGCCTGCCTTTGAGAATGGCCTGTGGAATTATCTCTTGTAAAGATTAACCGCTTGGGAGGAAGGTCCCTGGATTACCCTTTAGATACATGTCAGCAGGAGTAAATTACTTATTGTACTGGGCTCCATTTCAGGCTATGTATTTCACCCAAGTGAGGCTGAGAAAGTGGCCACAGAGTGGAGATGACATCTGGCTTCAGTCAGACCCATATTAGATTACTCCCTCTCTTATTTCATCCTATAGGTCTTGTAAAGTGACTCTTGTTTTAACCCAAATCTTTGTGCCTGGATCATTATTTCACAGTTGGCCATCCAAAGCTTCCTGTGCTCATTTCTCTTCAGCAGGCATCTGAAATCCCTGTATAGCATATTTGGAGAATCACAGAACCAGAAGGAGATAACCGTCTCAAATTGGTTAGCTTCTATCTGATTTTAAGTAAGTATTTTCTCCACAAAGAAGATATTGCAACCCAACTCTCACTTCAAAGAGCAGAGATGTCACATACATTAAAAAAAAGGGATATATTCACAAAATTTACATACATTCACAAAGAATTGAAGAAAAAGTCTTCATTATTATGAGAAATTCCCACAGTGTGTGTGACAGAAATAAATCAGTGACAGAAATAAAATTGATTTCTGTGATTTCTGTATGTTTTATGCAAGACTTCATTGCTTTCCTCACAAAACAAAACACTCTTTTCACACAAAACTCTGTTTTCTACCAAACATGGCTGCATTGTGAACAAAACAATTATCTCTATTGATCACTCAGAAGACTCTGCATGCAAGTCACATACTTTGTCATTGAGCTGCGGCCATTTCCCCAACTTAACCTATCATCATGGGAACATTAAGGGTAATGCAGAAATCATTTGAAAAGAGTATATTTACTCAGCCTATAAAAAAGATATCATAGCATCATCTAGTTACCATTCAGTGTGGATACAGTTAGCCTTGAATTCCTGTGGGTTTCGCATTCTCAGCTTCAACCAACCACAAATCAATATTTTGGGAAAAAATAGTGTGGGCATATGATTTCTCCCCCAATCAGGCCAGTCTACAGTATTCTCATGAGAAAGGACAGGCATTTTTTCCTACTTGGAAAGATTATGCTTATTCAGTCTCAAAAGATGACTAGTTTGTGCCATGGGTTTTGTATCATGGGGCTAAATAAGGCCATAGCTTTATTGATAGTAACAGAGATCTGCAACACAATAGCTAGATGGGCAAGTGATTGCTTCAGTTAGGAGGTCTGGTTAAACTGCCCCCCCCCAAGAATGACTTCCTACAACCATAGAGTAAAGTTCCTAGAGTTTATCGTCACATGTTCCATATTAAGCAGAGCAAAGTGTCTCTAATACCCTCCCTCAATAGTATTGGTTAGTATATCTGCCATGGGAATTCCACAGGTAACAAGGAATCATATCACCCCACCTCTTGTGGGACATGTGAGTTAAACAGGCAAATTCTTTCACCATGTGATGCTTCAGGAGGCGTATACATGAAATCAGTAATCTTGCAATGTGTCTAAATCTTGGCAGCTGAGACAGAATAATAGGTTACAGATGGAGAAAAAAAGATAAGAAACATATTCATGGTGAATCAAAGCACAGTCAAACACTCTTATTCAGTCTCAAAAGATGACTAGCTTGTACCATGGGCTTTGTATCATGGGTTTTTCTAGTCATCTTTTGGGACCGACTAGCAAAACCCAAGACACAAACGGATTGCATGCATGGGCTACAGAAGACAAAAGAGAATGTGGGTCAGCATGACCATATTGGACACAGCAACTGGCATCATTCTGCAGCCAGAGGTGGTTCAACCACCAGGCCAACTAGGCAGTTGCCTATGGCGCCATCTTGTTGGGGGCATCATCGAGGCAACTCCTGTCTCCTGCAGCCTGCCTGCTTTTTCTGTTAATTTGTTGTAAAACATGATGTTTTAGTGCTTAATTTGTAAAATCTTAATGTAATTTGATGTTTAATAGACTTTTCCTTAATCCCTCCTTATTATCAAACATGTTTGCTTATCCAACACTTTTATTTTTCAGTGATTGGTTTTTTTTGGGGGGGGGTCGCCAAAATTCTGTTCGCCTACACTTGAAAAATACCTAGGGCCGGCTCTGTCTGCAGCCAATACGTGGACAATGGAAAATCACTCCTAAGCAGTGCCAGACTTAGGACAAATGATGCCTTGTGCTAGTTAAGTTATGAGGCCCCTTCCTTGGGCCCTGAAGTAGGTAGGCTTGGTAGGCCTACACTGCCTGCTTTGTGGAACACTCCCATAGATTACCAACTCTATCAATATGTCTGCAATCACTCCAAAAAAACCACCTTTAAATTTAGAATTGCACCACTTAAATAAAGTCCATCATAAAAAAAACTTTTAAAAATTCAAACCAAAAAAACCCATAAGCACAATGGTAACTCCAACACTGCTCCTAAGGCATGTGCGTGTGCGCGCGCATGTGTGTAATTATTATTATCCTTACATTAGCTTCAGATGTATTTGGCATTCATTTTGCATACTTTTCTTTTTTAGTATCTCAAGTGCCTGCTGCCTTCCTAATATTTCCTTATTCAAGGCACCATTTTTAATACATTTTTCGCAATTAGCATTTACAAACGACAGCTATTTTCAGCACAGTGAAATGGGAACTCTGCTTCCTAACTGTGTTTTTTCTCTGGTTGAAATTAAATGAAGTGGGGAGGTGAGGACAACAATGCCAAAATGTGTCCTTTTGTCATTATGAAGTTTAGCTCAATGCATTTCTTTCTATAAAGTTCTGAATTTGACCATCCCCTCAATGCTGGAAAAGCTTCATTATCTCTATAATAAACCTGTTTACAAGTGAGCTAATTAGTTTACCACTCCAAGAAAACATTATTTATTAGACTTTTTAAAAGAGAGAGAGAGAGAAAAGGAAACAGACTGGTAAATAAAATTTGCTGGTGATCAGGTGTGTGTTTTTTCTTTGTGTTTCATTTGCATGTACCTTTCCAAATATTGTGATGAGTGAACACTATCTCTAGCATAAACAGGAAGTCGGAGTAGCATCTAATTATGCATTAGCACATTTGCCATCTGAGCTTTCACAATAGTGCTTTACTTAAATGCATCTCTTATACAGCATATGTAAGGAGAGTAATGCTTTTATCTATGTACCTTCAGCAAGCAGATCAGTGATTGTGACCCCATGTTTGTAAGAAATGCTACAGATTAGAGTATCTAACTTTTGTTTTTCTCTCCCTTGCTGATTTTTAACCATCAGGTTGATCATGATGTTAGCAGATGTTTTTGTTTCTCTTTTCAGTTTCAAGGCAATTTAATGAACTTCTTCCACCCTCCCCAATATCACCTTTCATATTTTTTCACTCTTGGGGAAAATGCAGGCATGAGTGAGCATCTCGGTATAGTTTATGAATCAATTTTGCATGTTCCTTCCAGTGTTTCCAACACAGTGAGATAGAGAAACTTGTAGTTTCACTTCATTATTGATGAGGATATTTAAATAATTAAAAAGTATCCCTGTAAACTTCCAGTAGTGTAGACAGTCAAAACTACCAGCATTCCTCTTAGCTATAGTACAAAGCCACTTTGTGGGAAAGTATGTTAACAAGAAGCAAAGAAAGGAAATTGGCATTAGTATAACTCTAAGTACCTTAGAGATGTGTGAATTCCCTCACCACTACCAAGGAATTGAAGAAGCAACTGTGTTGAAAAACACTGTATGAGAATGAATTCAACCACATACAGAACTATTTTCCTCTTAAGAATAAAAAATAATGTTTAGTTTAAAAAAATATTTTTTAGTGTCGAAAAACTCTGACAAGAAGAATCCTGAACTGTGGCTTTTTAAAAAGGGAGTGTACTTAGCACAACATTTGCATACAGTTGTTCTGCACAGAAAACAGCATTCCTTGCATGGCAAAGAGGTTATTTTGCACAGAAACATTGCTTTTGCACAGAAAACAATGTTATGCAGTTTCTACATAAAATTATCTCATGAAAATTTGGCACAGAATGAGTATGGTGAAAAGGCTTTCAAAAAGATGTGGTTTTTCAAAGACTTTCAGGTAACAAGACAAAGTTAAAATTGTTAAAATTACTTATTACTATATTTCCTTGAATCTCATGCTCACCTTTTGTGGATTTATTCTACAGGCTTTCTTTTCTATTGCTGAAAGCTTTGGTGTTCTAACAATTTTATTTTTAAAGAAGGAATCATAAGCATGCAGCCAATGTAATTGGATCTTTTTTGTCCAAATTTTAAAAAGTTCACTTTTTTTCCATTGCACATTACATTAATCAGCAATTTTTTTTGTTTGTTTCAGGGTTTTGCCCCATGTGAGCCGCCCCGAGTCCCCATGGGGAGATGGTGGCGGGGTATAAAGTTTTATTATTTTATTATTATTATTATTTTAAAAATTGTGATGTACATTAGATTTGATAGCACATTAGACTCAAGTAAATATGCATACTTTCTTTGAGAAGAAAATTAATGATGAACATCCCCACTTCTTTCCACGGTTTTCTGAACAATGTGGAATTAGGTTATAGGGAAAAAATGAAGGCAGCCAATTTTGTGATGCTGAGTCAAAGTTGCTGAACAAATCTGCAAAACTGTTCAAGAGTCATTGTACCTATGAGAGAGGGGTACCCATTTGTACCACACCACTCCAGGGATGTAAATAATACTCACAAATTATTTTACCCTTTGTAAAATATTTTGAGGGATATTTTGAGACAGTGATATGCATTGTTGGGGGGTATCCATAATTTCATCTTTGGGTCCAAAACACCCATTCTCATTAGATTTAAAGGCTGGGCCAAGCAGAAAAGTAAATATAATAATCTTCACTTCACTTCACTTTATTTCTTAATTAGTTGCTCTCCACCAGAGTGCTCCAAGCGACTTACAATTTAAAATATCATTCCACATTATAAAAAACATTCAACATAAAAACATTCAACATAAAAAAACATTCAACCTAAAAACATTCAACAGTGACTGTTTGGCAAATTAGATCGGTGTTGAGCCAAACTTATACCTCAGTGGTTCAAACCATCTGTGAGATGATGCCTATCCCATCCTATACCCCCCCCCCCGAACAATGAGTTGAACATGTACAAGTTGATAGCCACCAGTGTGCAAACAATGGTTTCTGTTTTATATGTTTTTATGGATTAAATCTGAACTGTTTTAATACTAAATGTTTAATACTGATTTAATATTTCTATATTTTAAATTGTATTGTAATGCCTTTAATGTTAGCCATTTTGGTTTCCTTATGGAAAGAAAAAGCGGGATATAAATAAACATAATAATAATAATAATAATAATAATAATAATAATAATAATAATAATAATAATATAGTTAATATATAGTTAATAATAAGTTAATAATAAGGTTAATATCAGGATGATTGTATGGCAGAGTATGTCAGTTTGCATCAAGGTGGTGGTCCTTGCATCCAGAAGGCTTTTTTCTCTTCTACACCACATATTACACATCTTTATCTGTCCATTTAAACAGAATGTGAAGATCATAGCTCTTCATTTTTTGCTGAGTTCTATGTTATAACAAATAATAAAAGGATGGTGGCAAGGAGAAAGAAATGGGACTATGAGGAATAAGGAAACCATAAAAGGTTTTGAATAAAAAACAGTTATTTCAAAAAAATTGCTTTTCTCCCAGGCTCCAAGAAAGAAGAGTGGTGGTGGTAGGAATAAGATCATGAATGGTGTTTTTAAGCTTTACCCCAGCATAGCTTTTCATGTAGGCCTTCTCATAAATATAAGTAGAAATTTAATACATAAATTCCTCTTTCTAAGCAAATGTGATTAGCTAGACATGCTGACCCATTTCAACTAATGATACTAACAAAACTATTAAGAGTTAAAAGCCACCTAGTTTCAAAGATATCAGGTTAGCATAAAAGAGAGAAAAAAATGCAAAAAAAAATGCTAGCATTCTGTTTAGTCACTGACCTGGTAGTTTTGGACACCTTCAAAGGTCTAAAAATGTTGTGCAAAGTTTGAGATAGATTGTGTAGACATTAGAATTCAAGCAAGCCACTGCTGATCTTCGGGTGCAGTTCAAATGTAAAACAGGACTCCAGGGATGTCTCTGTGGTTCATGTTCAACATCTTTGCTTTTGCTTTAACAGATTATGTCTGCGGCTGAAAGTATCTGAGGTTTTCAGTACTATCTATCTAGTCATAGTTAAGCTGTGATTGCTTGGCTCACTGTTCTAACTGGTTACAGAGCTGTAAAGAAGATATGGCTAGATTTGTATAAATGCAGCTGTATAATATATATGAATGCTTCAAAGTTTCTCATCTATTTTCTTTGACAGATTTTGAATGTTTTATCCTTGATTCTGAAGTGGAACCAATACATTAGAATGGTGTAGAAAAGACTGCAGCCCTCCAGCTGTTGTTGAACTATATATCTCATTATGTTTCACTATTAACTACTCTGGCTAGACTAGATCAGAAGTGTAGCACATCAGCTACTAGATATGACACAGTCCACAGCTTTGAATTAGGAAGTTTCCATTGCTCTTTTTTAAATTTTCTTAATGTTGTAAAGACTGTTTGTACACACAGTTTGCCCTCAATTCATTTGCATTTCTTCCTCAGTCCTAATCCAATGATGCATGTATGTATTGATGAAAACACTGTAAAATCACTCATTCTATTTACAGTAAAGAATGCTTCAGATGGTGCAAGTGTCTAGGGAGGTGGTAATATATGTTTCCGTATGCCTCATTTTTTATTTTTAAAATCCATTCATGTATTTCAGGCTATTTCTCTTCCTTTTTTGAATTATGCTCAAATATTTTTGTTTCTTCCTCAAGATGTCGTCCTGAATCTATTGACTAGTCCCAGTTAGATGAGACCCATAGAATCAATTCTTAACATATTTAGCTATTTATTTGCTGAATCTTTTTTAGTTGAGACTAAAAATAGGATTCATATAATGTAGTCAAAATCCTCTTGATACAATTAGACATTTCATGAATTGTAATGATCAGAATATGTATGTGAGTTCCCTCACCTCCTTCCTATTTTATTTCTACATTCTATACTATTCCCCTTCTCCCCCATCCAAATAATCTTGCTATGTATATGTGTGAGTGTTTTAAAAAAACTCTTTCTGGAGCTCTTCTGCTTGAAAAGTTTATCCAAAAACACACACAATGATATACATTTCAGTTGAGGCCGAAGCTTCAGGACTAGGAAAAGGAAACAGGGAGAAAAAATATTAAAAGCTTTCCTCCTCTTCAATGTGTGTGTCCATCGTTCTCAGCACAGAGGACTACTGCTTTTATGCTAAGCTATTATAGATTTAAACAAACACAAATTCTCTAGAGCTATAGTGTGAGGGCAAGAAACAATCATTGTGATTTGCCTGCATTTTTCCTTAGAATAATATTTCTCCCACCTTCCCATGCATGCTCCCTGTGTTAACTAAGGCATTGGAGAAAACTGTGGAAAAGTTTATGTGGGTGCCTGATTTTTCTCCAGGGAATTGTAGCAACCTAAATAGTAGCAACCTAAAATGTATTACTTCAAGTATTTACCTCTAGAAATACACATTCATGGCTTTGAGAGGAAAAACAGAAAGAGATCATATGAGGATTGCAGTGCATCCACAGCTCGTGTCACAAACTTATGTCATAAACAAGAAACCCACACATTACCTGAAATGTACCAATTTTCTGTAAGTTTTTTTTTTAGAAAAACAGGGGAGCATTTGGGCATGGAGGCAACAAGGAAATGTCAAGAAGTGTCAGAAAGCAACATTCAGTGGTATGATATAAATCGGCACAAATTACCAGGCTGGAGGAACCTTTAATAAAAATTATTTTTGTATGGTACTTTCTTGACTCAACCATTTGCTTCTGGAAACAGACAATATTGATAGAACTTTGCAAGTGACCATATAAAGATTGCTCTTTGTGGGTAGGAGAAAGTGTCTAAAAGAGTACATATACACTGGGAAAACACTGCGTACATATGCATATGAATAAGCGTTTAATGAATGAATTATGTTGGCTTTGACTCGGTCCGGATTAAGGTTTACATGCAAAGTTTTTGTGGACGAATGGTTTAAGTATTTTTATTGTTGTTTTAAATATATTTATTGTATTATACTAAATTGATTGTTTTAATTGCCTAAGTTTTATCTTTTGTACTATATACAGCATTGAATTTTGCCAGATTGTGAGCTGCCCTGAGTCCCTTCAGGTGAGAAGGGCAGCATAGAAATGATGGAAATAAATAATAAATAAATAAACATGGGTCATAACTGTTGCCACACCTATAATCAGGCAGGTTACTCTGATGTAGGGGAATGCAATTTGTCTAAAACCCATCCCGTTTTCACACACACCCCATTATATTTATCTGGAAATTCCTGAAATCAGGAGGGGGGGGAGATACCATTTTGTGATCCATCAGCAGGATGCCCCATTTTTGCTCTGGGAAGATCTGGGTTATCTGTGACAATAGGGAAATTGGTGAGGCCTTTCCTCCTGTTGTTTTTATGGCTATCTGGACAAAAATGACCAGAATTGGAGGACACATTTATGACTGCAAGTTCCTCAAATTTCAGAACGTTTGGGTCATCCACTGATTTTTAAGAAATTTTAAAATTTTCTACAAATAAAGGAGGAAGGCTGCTAGACTGGTGAAGGAGTACATGGACACAAGCCAGAAGGTGTGGCTGGGGACGGAATAGCAGATACTTAGAGTCAAAGAAGTGAACTATAAGAAGAAAGGGCTTTTTATTTTTATGTTGGGGGGGGGGGGGGTTAGACTGCCGGTGCAGGGCAGAAGCCACAAGGTAGGGCTGGGAAAATTCTCCTCATGAGGACTCAAGGGAGTCAGGCTATTCCCTAAACCTATCCTACACTAAAAAATATTTAAACAAACACACACAAAAAGTCATTTTTAAAACTTCCCCCAAATGCACACCCACCCATTCCTCCCTAGCAAAATTACTAGTAAAATAAAAGGACTATAAGAAAGATATTGACTAAGACAATTTAATGCAAAAGAAAAAGGTTGGAATTCTCAAAAAGCGATCCCTGAGCACTAAAAGGCAGCAACAGCACTGAGATAGAATACAATAAGCTAGCTACCATGATCTCTCTCAAATGCCGGGACACTATAGAAAATTGGCTCTAGCAAGGCTAACAGAGGAGAGAGGGAGGTGTTGTAGACCAGCCACCTACTTGATCCCTTTTTCACCCAAACACCACACAGATGAACAAGAATAGTACATTTGTTAAGAAAAGTGTATCTAATATAAAAACAGTTTCAAAATACACCCAGGAACTAAATTTCCAAAAAGCAATGGCCATCTCTGAATAGGACTTCCAAAAATCCCTTAAGACAAAAGCAAGAAACTGTAATCCAAAGGTTATTGCACTTAAATTAGAATTATCCTAAAGCTTGAAAGTATGAAGATGACCATAATCCGAAGGCTTGATACTTGAAGTTGAGTATAATCCTAAAGGCTTGAAACTTGAAACAAGATTTGCAATCCAAACAGTAGGCATGGAACTTAAACAGGAAAACAAGATGCAGATCCAAGAACAGAATTCCTAACTTGGATCTCCCAAGACAGGCAATTTGACACAGATAACATTGTTCTCCACACCAAACATTGACTCCAATTCCTTAAGAATGCTCCCTCTGCCCCATGACATCACTCTTTCTCACATCTGGGTTTATTTTTAAGTCTCTGGGAACATTGGATTTGTCTTTGTTTCACACTATCCCGTCTGATCTGTAAAAGCTGGGTTATCTGTAACCCTCTTGTCTCTTCCACATTCCTTTCAGAGTCAATCTCTGGCCGATTCTCATGAGAATCGCTGCCTCTTTCCCTAACAATAGATCTACTAAAAACATCCCAATTGTCTCAAAATACACTTTCACTTTTCCCCACAGAAACACCAGGCTCAATCAGAACTTCCTCATCCTCATCCTTAGAGGCTTCACAAGCTTCAGCAGGAGGAAAACCCCACAGTGTACAGCTTCTCTGCTCACATGGTAGCCAAATGTAGTTGGATACAACCGAAGGTTGGTTACCACGTGCCCCATTATTGTCTGTCTCTGGCTGCCCCCCCCATTTCTGGGGATCTGACTGACAAATCCCCCAAATCCCGCAAATACAGTACATCAAAGGGATATGCATACCCTTACTCTGATGTATATCTGCCTCACAGCAGCCTCAGATTCAGCATGTACCTGCTGAATCTAGGCAGATGTCCAGATGGTACAACCCATCTCCAAGCTTCCCCATCCTCCTGTCCCTATGTCACTACTTCTCTTTGCCAGCCATGGAGCTTTCTGCATGCATGTGGCCATCACCTGCCAGGTCTGTGAATGTCAGAATGGAGTGCCTGTATGATTGACTTCTGACATCATCAGATGAATGAGACCACAATGGCTAGGCAATCACAGGAAGTTCTGTGGCTGGTAAAGAGCAGCAGCAACAATACAGAGATGACATGCCCCATTTTTCTGAGCTGATCAGTCTGGAGAAATGTGATGACAACTGTGCTCATGTGGATATTGGATTGGGCTGAGATCGACACAACCCAGTTATCCTGGCTGCTGCAGTAAAGTCATGTTAAGGCAAGGAAATCCAGGATGCTCACCAGAAGTAACTGCAGAAGGGCTCAATGCATCTAACAATATCTTCCTGGTTAGAAAATGTTGGGTTTTTTTTTCATTAAGAAAACAGCAGCTGAGAATGCATGACTACTTGATTTATAGAATACAAGTGTAAATGCAAGTTAGTTGGGATAAATATGTAATTAATAAATTGCTTACTAGCTATGTTTGTGTCTTGCTTCTGCCACCATCCTGTCTTTCTGTTTCATCTTGTTTTGAAGAACGTATCTGTAGGAATTCATAGAGCATCTGAAAGTTCTCTATCTCATCCTATTTATTTAAATATTTTCTGCATAATTACTTTATAATTATCAATGAAATATGTAGGGTTTCAATACTCTAGGTGAAAATTCTAGTTAACTTTTATTCCACTTTTCATGACCATGTATATCTTTTCTCATTTTTATGATGGATGCCCAAAAGGGGATGCTACACTATATGTTTCTAATACTTGCTTGATTAACTGTGCATATTCTTCAGGAAGATTTGTTATTGTGCCAAGTATGCCATTCAGGTAGCTGACAAGATATATTACATTGATCATTATCATCTTGACATATTCTGAGATTGCAGAGTTATCTGAATATGCTTAACTGGCTGCATATTGACAAGGATAAACACGTTTTGGATTATTTTAAAATTATTTTCAAGTGAACTGCATGGTAATTTTTGACCTCATTGAGAACTGTAGGGAATATATTGTGAAGTACAAAATCATCCCATTTCTAAAGGAAAGTTGGAATCAAATGGCTACACGCAGATAACATAAGCGGGAATAAAAGTAAAATGATATAAAATGAAGATAAATGCAATACATTGGGCTCTTGATATATACTGGAGTTTGGATTCAGGCCCTCCCAATGTTACAAAATCCTTGGATGCTCATCTTCTATAATATGTAATGGTGTAGAAAAATTGTTCTCTTATTTAAAGTAGCTAAATCTTGGTGTTTTTGTTTGTTTTTAATTGAAAGCTGTTTATGGTTGAATCTGTGGGCACAGAACCTGTCATTCTGGAAGGCCTATATTTGTTATTGTGGTGAAGCAATAATTAAGAATGGATTTTAATGTTCTTACAGTGCAGGAAAAAGTCTGTTCCTTACAAAAAGGTTCACACCAGTAAAATGATTTATTTCTGCTTTGGGGGTGCCGCATTTCACCAAAAATGGTATGTGAGAGAGAAAGTGAGAGTAAGTGAGCAAGAGAGAGGGCTGTTATGGAATTCACTATGTCGCTACAGAACTATAAAAGCTATGCAGCAATATAGTGAATATAGAATTTGGGACTGGACTGACTTACGGCTCAAAAGAGCTGTTTGCTTCATTCACAAGAGGCATTCAAACAGATGTTAGACAGACATCTCAAGGATGCATTGACCGTGGATTTCAGCACTGGCAGAGGTTTGTACTACATGACATTTAGAGTATTCCTTTATTATTCTGTGGTTTCATGAAATCAGTGCCTTCAACCAGTTTCAGTGTATACAGTATATGAAGATTTTAGTTACAATGAATGAAGTGTTGAATTGTGCAAGCAGTTTTACATAAGGCAAGGTTTCTCTAAAGGCAACAGAGCAACAATAGCTTTAGAATAAGGAAAGATGAATTGGTGTATCTTCTGGTTGCTGTTTTTTACCCGAGTTTCTCATTTTCCCAATCCAAGAATGCATCTACACTGTAGAACTAATGAAATTTGACCCCACTTTAACTGCCATAGCTCAGTGCTATGGAATCCTAGTTTAGTGAGGCATCAGCACTATTTGGCAGAGATGTCTAAAGATCTTATCTAAATCCATAATAAAAGCGAAAACCTATATGTGTGTATGTGACACAGGTGTCTGCACACACAGACAGCCTCCGGCCTCCACAAACAGGCTATAGTTCCCAGGGAGAATCTAGCAAGTCACTCTTTTCCACTGACATTTCGGTTACAGCGAGCACCATGAACATGCAGCCCAGCCCCTGCCAATGTCCTTCCCAAACACTACAGCCCACCACCCAAGGAATGCTTCCGTTTGGGGACCATTTCATCCTAGATTTTCCTTTTTCTTCCAACACAGGCAGGCATCCCAGGGTTCTCCATTGCTGTGGAATTTGCATGGCCCCGCCCACTGCCCTTTCCTTTCCAATCTCTCTGCACAACAAACAGAGCAGAACTGAGCTGCAACTAAACTTACTGGAGGAGTTTAGGGATTGACTCCACATGGTGGAAGTTGTAGTTCGCCTTGCATCAAGTCAGAGCACTGTCACTCCTACTGGGGAATATAGAGGAGTTGTCGTTCACCTACACCCAGAACGCTATGAACCCAAATAATGATGGGTCTCAGCCAAACTTGCCATGCAGACCCGATATGCCCAGATTTGACTACTGGTGGGTTTAGACAGGAACTGGACTGGAAATTGAGGAGTAGTCAGTACTGGGATTTATAGTTCACCTCCAATGAATGACCATCACACTTGGCACACAGAGCCCCATAACCAATACAACATATTGAACAAGTTTAGAAAAAAGGGAGTTATAGTTCACCTGCACCCAGATAAACACTGACCCGCACCGACAATGCACTAGGACCGCACTTCACACAGAGAAGCCTCATGACCTACCGAACATACTCCAGGTATTTGTGGGAAGGGGCCTTGATTTTGAGAGTTGTAGTTCACCTCCATCCAAAGACCACTGAACCCAGCCAATGACGAATCTACACCAAACTTGGCACACAGACTGAATATTGCCTGCTGTGGATACTGATAGATATTTCGGGGCAACAGCCCCGGGAATCTGGAAATTGCAGTAGTTCACCCCCATCCAGACAGTACTGCACCACACCTGGTACACACGCCCAAAATGGCCAACTTATAGTACTGACAGGGTTTCAGGAGGATTCAGTCATGATTCTGAGAATTGTAGTTCACCCACTCCAAACAGAAAACATAACATTAAAAGACAAAGAATACCATTCTCAAATGACCCGGGCATCACCGGGTCCCCAAGCTAGTAGAACTATAAAATCCATAATTCCATAGCACTGAGCCCTGGAAGTAAAAGTGGCGCCAAATGCATTCATTTCTTCTACCTTTAAATGTGATCACCCTGAATTTCTGAGAATTTCCTTATTGCTAATTTCAATTATCCCGAACTTTAAAAATTTTCAATTTATGAAATTCATGTACTTTTCTGTGTTTACATTTCTTCCTAAATATCCCTTGTATATGCAGGTTTTTCTAATATATTTTCTGCAAGCTCTATGTATTATATAATGAGTATGAGGATAGTATGATAAATATATACCTTTTTATTCATACTTTCCTTCAACATATCAATTGTTCCAAGATTTTAATTGAAGAATTCCCTTTCAAAGTTTGAAGAACTACAAATTTCAAGGGATAACTGAGCTCCTATATGCATATAGGTTTGAAAGTCTGAAATTAGACATCAACATGTGAACATGATTTCCCCCCTATTCTTAGGCCTAAAAATAGAGTTATCAGTTGTTTGACAGGCCCTTTTTTGTGCCCTGAACAGCAGCTTGATCCACAGGTATTAGCAGATTATCGTAGAGCTGAAATGAATATTGTCCAAGGAGGTTGCTTGCTGTTTTATTTATTTATTTATTATTTACTTTGAAGCTGTTTATCCTATCCTTCAGCTATGCAGTCCCAGCATATGCTTGGCAATTAGGAGATGGAAAAAGTGAAAGTGGTCCCTAGAATGTAAGTTCAGTAAATAAAATTTTAAAAATTGCATTATTCCAGTGGTATTGTGGCTGTGATTCACTATCGTCAAACTTGCTGTCATTGACACAATATCAGCAACAAAGGTTTTTTGGGAGAAAGGGCTTAAGTGACAGCTGCTTCATGCAGGTCAGTGGACATTTGGAAGAAATGTATGTGTGTCTAGGAGATGATGAAACAACTGCATTGATAAGTTTTTCTTTAAATAACTTTGCTACTCCTGAATGTTCTGGTGATAATGGGCTAGATGGAGGCTGGATCTACACTGCCATATTGTCCATTTTAAAGCAGATAATTTGGATTCAGAAACTGGATTATATGGTGGTGTAGATGAGGCCCTAGTTAGATACATATAAATATATGCTTGTGTTCCTTTGTTTGGTTCGATTGTGTGTATAACTCTACCTGTTCATCTCATGGAAGATGAGGATATAATTGGCTCCTTATGTAAAGAGTTTAGCTGTCAGAACCCTGGCAGCAGGGCACCAATAACCTTACACAGAGGCCAGTCTCTATCTAATATCTTTATTAAAGAAATATATAAAATCAATAAAAACAAGTGAAGAATATAGTTCAGAAGCAGACCTTTCAAATGAGGTCAAATATAGTCCAAAAATGTATTGTCCAATAAATGATATTAGAGTTCAAAGTTTTAATCCACTTGACCGAAACACACACTTTGCCAAGCAATAGTGTGGGGAAATAACAGAGTCCTAGAGTCCAATGAAGCTTGACAACAAGGCTGGAAATAAACTTGATTCTTGACTAGATCCATGACTGGAGACAAGGCAAAACATGAAGCATGAAGCAGGGTCCGTGGTAAAACCGCGAGGCAGGGCAAGGCTTGAAGCTTGATCCGGGAAGCAAGGAACTGGGATTACGAAGTCCACACACGATCTCTCTCCTGAAGCTGATCAATTGACTCCGCAAAGAATCCCTCGCGCCAAACACCTATATTGGGTCTCGTTTTCCCGCCAACAGAACTCTTTCCCTAGAGAACGAGAAGCGAAACCCAACTCTGTCCAGATGTGTGGCTCCTTAGAATTTCCCAAGGGAAGCAGGCCTAATCAGCCATTTGTTTGGCAGCGATGCGTAAACTCCTCCGTTGAGCTTCTCTGACTCCCCTTTCTCTGGAATAAGATTCTTTCCTGGGAAACGGAGGGGAGTTCTGCCCAAGGCCTGTTTGGCTGAATTCTTGAGGGCAAACATCAACATCCTGCAGGTGAAGGGACTCCGGCTCTTGCTGAACCGGCAAGAACCCCATGTTTTCCTCTTCGTCTGCCACAATAGTACTAGGAACTGGACTACAAGGCCCATGAGTCCTCACATTAGCATCCAATGAAAATGACATGGTTCATGGAATCATGGGAGTTGCAATTTTACAAGGTCTTTAGTCTCCCCCACCAAAGAGTCCTTAGCGAACTACAAGGCTTCCATGGCATGGATCCAAATTGCATTTATTCCAAAATGCTAATCTCTGCCATCTTATAATAATAATTAAAAACTTTATTTCTATTCTACCCTATCTCCCCAAAGGCACTCAGGGCAGATTCCAACAAACAATGGCATACATTCAATGCCTTCATAAAACAGATAAATAGTGGCATACAATCCCAACAAGACCCCACATATGAAAACAGCGTTAAAAATCTAACATCAAATTAAACCCAATACCAGTGAATTGAACATAACATAGACAAATTAAACCAATATAGTCAGACAGAATCAGACAAGAATAATACAGTGACATAAAATCTAAATACAGTAGAGTCTCACTTATCCAACATTCGCTTATCCAATGTTCTGGATTATCCAACGTAGTCTGCCTTTTAGTAGTCAATGTTTTCAATACATTGTGATGTTTTGGTACTAAATTTGTAAATACAGTAATTACTACGTAGCATTACTGTGTATTGAACTACTTTTTCTGTCAAATTCGTTGTTAAACATGATTTTTTGGTGCTTAATTTGTAAAATCATAACCTAATTTGATGTTTAATAGGCTTTTCCTTAATCCCTCCTTATTATCCAACGTATTTGCTTATCCAATGTTCTGCTGGTCCGTTTATATTGGATAAGTGGGCCTCTACTGTAAATGTTCATATTAATTTACAAAAGTCAAGTGAAGTTCAACACAGTTGTGTGGGTTGAATTATGTAGCCTATGGTGGTAAATTGGGTTGACAGAGCCTAACAGAGCCCAGATACAGCATGCTTCTCAATCAGGATTTGGAAGTGGTCTCTCATTAATTAATCCTCCTGCTCTCCATATGCTAATGACCAGAAGTAGGTCTTTAGTTATTTTTTGAAGGAGAGGAGGGAGGGGGACAGCCTTATTTCTTTGGGGAGGGAGTTCCAGAGGTGGTTGGGGGGTGGCCATGGAGAAGGCCTTCTCTCTCATCCCCACCAGCCATATTTGAGATGGGGATGGGACCAAGAACAGGGCCTCCTTCCTTGACCACAGTGTCCAGGCTGGTTTGTAAGAGGAGATGTGATCGGTCAAGTAGCTTGGATCTGAGCCATTTAGGGCTTTAAAGGTAATGACCAGCACTTTGTATTTAGCCCACAAGCAGACTGGCAGCCAGTAGAGCTGCCACAACATGGGAGTGGATTTCTCCCTGTACAGGGCTCCTGTTAGTAATATGCTTAGCCTCTTCCACCTTTGCACTACTACTCGGAGCATATTCATCTTCAAACTTAACATGAGAGCTACCAGATATCACTGCTAGGATTGCATGTATACAGTAGAGTCTCACTTATCCAACATAAACGGGCCGGCAGAACGTTGAATAAATAAATATGTTGGATAATGAGGGATTAAGGAAAAGCCTATTAAACATCAAATTCGGTTATGATTTTACAAATGAAGCACCAAAACATCATGTTATACAACAAATTTGACCGAAAAAAATAGTTCAATACACAGTAATGCTATGTAGTAATTACTGTATTTATGAATTCAGCACCAAAATATCATGATGTTTTGAAAACATTGACTACAAAAATGCATTGGATAATCCAGATCATTGGATAAGTGAGTGTTGGATAAGTGAGACTCTACTGTATATGAATTAGGGATAGCTACTCTGTTTGTTTGTTTTTTTCAAATTCTCAGTAGCTGACAAGAATAATTAAACAGTTTAAATGTAATTTTAACAGTATCCATTGTATTTTATATGTACTTTGATTTTATATCAATGACAAAGACCTTTATTTGGTTTATTTTTTATTATTTGCCTTGCTTTAAATGTTTATTGGGTAATGTCATGTTATTGGTAGTTATCTTAAGTCCCTATGGGGAAAAAGCCATGACAGATAAAAAGGTGATGGAGATGATTTTAGATCCCGTATCTTCACAATATTTAGGAAATATTCCCTAGACCTGCTCCCTTTCTGGTAATGATAGGCAACCATTACACTTTTCTATGAATACTATGCAAATTGCTTAGAAAACTTCAAACTTTTCAGGAAACTGCGCAACCTTTAGCATAGAAAGGGAAATGTGCAACATTGAGATTGATATAGCACACTGCTTCAGTCAACCCAAATCTTTTCTTTTTCCATCTAACATTTGAGCTGGACAACATTCAAACTGGCAAAGGATGCCACCATGATGTTGGACCTTTTACAGCTCTTCTTATTTCTATTGTGATTGCTACAGGAAGAGGCCAGAGTATTTTATGCTCTTAGGGAACAGACTGCCACTGAAATGGAAATCCTGAATTTTTGTTGGAATAGTTAAATTTTGTTCAAAAGCCTCAGTTCAGCTTCCAAGATCTCATATAAAAGGACCGAGGAATTATTAAAATAAAGCATACCCTTTCATTGATTGGGCACTGAGAAATCACACCTGTGTGTGTGTGTGTGTGTGTGTGTGTGTGTGTGTGTATGTATATGTATATGTGTGTGTGTATACACACACACACACACACACACACTGTATATCGTGATTCCCTCTTTAAATTCCAACTCCCTGCTTAGTTTTTTTTAATCTTGTCAGTAGTTATTTTATATATATTTTGAGATTTTCTGCATCCTGCTAAGTTTCAAAGATATTACCTGAATGCAATGTGGCATTGTATGTATTGGTTCTATTGGATCCACAAGTCTTAATGCGCATGTCTTTGTTCTCATTCATACATGTATCACATTCATTCCAGGTTTCCTGTTCTATTTTCTTGGTGCCTGTTTCTTTTCCACGTTACTAGCAAAAGTAGCAGTAACATTGCCAGATTTTGCTTTTTGCATACTAATATAATATATAATATAATGATGGGAAAATATGTGATATTGAAATCAGGAATCTTTGATCCCCCCGACAGCTTGGATTATAGTTTCCATCAGTCCATGCAGCACTGCAAATATTAAGGGATTGTGGGAGTTGTAGTTAAAAAACTCCTCTGGAAGTATAAGACTACTCAGCCAGATTTAAAAAATGATTCAAACACCTGCTTGTATGTTTTTGGATAGTCAAACACCATGATATATTTTTTAAAATTAAAACTATGACAGATATTACCAGTGTACCTAACACCACAGCAGCAGGAGATGATAAGATTGAATTTTTCCAGAGCAATTAGATTGAAATCCATATGCAAAAAATGTTATTTTCTGACATAACAACCATGTACTAATTCTGCACAGAATAACTCTCAAATTGCAAATAGATTTTAAAAACTCTGTATTTGTGAAGACTTTATCACAACAGGAAGGAAATTGCTAAAATTACTCATCACTACTCTGTGAAGAAACTTGGTAAACAATTGCATCTCCAACAGAGACAGTGTTTTGTGAGCTGCATCCACCTTGTATGATTTATGATATTTTCTTCTTGTGGCTTGGACATGAATACTAACTTTACCTATTCTGTGCTATCTGTCCTTCTATGCCATTAACATCTTTTTCAAGTATGGGTTGGCTAGCAGACATCTCCCTTTTGAAAAAAATGATGTGCCATTGCCATAGATTTCATTGAACCAAACCTGATATTGCTGTTTCATGAAACTTGCTCCCCTGTGCTCTGATTTTTTATTCTTCTCAGGAAGCTATTTGTGAGCAGTGGGTAGTAATTATTTCAGCAGATGGATTTATAACTTAGATTGATCTTCACAAAACATGTATAACAGGGGTGGGTAAAATGTAATCTGTAGTTCCTTCAAGAGTTCCTACTTTAATTCTCCTTAATTAGGGAGATAAAATATTACCCTGAAATGGAACTATTGCACTATTGTGTTTCTGTACTGATTTTCTGAAGCCTGTATAAATACTGCTGTTATATTCTTTGTTCTTTGTTGTACATCTGGTGTAGAGGAGAGAAGGACGGAGGATGATTTTTTAAAAACACAAAAATACTCTGCCACCAAAATATATAGAGGATCAATGGGATTTTTCAAATATTATCTCTGCTGCCACCATTCATATGTTCAGGAGCCTTTCTTTATTATTGTTGAGACTTGTAGAGAGAGAGAGAGAGACATTGAATAAGGTTAAACAATAACTTTGTTTATTTTTCACTTGTGAGGCACAAGTGTACAGTGTCACCTTACTATTTCGCAGTTCAGTTTTTATGGATTCGCTGTTTGGCGGTTTTTCAATAAACTCTAAAAGAATATTATACATCATAAAAAATTACAATTTACAGCCTAAGGAAGGGAGGAAGGAGAAACCGAAGGGAGAGAAAAGGAGCCCAAGCGGCAACAGGAGGAGAAGGAAGCGGTTTATCAATACACGACTGGTTGATAAAGACTTAAAATAGTGTATAACTACTTAAATAGTGTATAAATATATAGCATCCCTACTTCATGGATTTTCACTTATTGCGGGTGGTCCTGGAATGTAACTCCCGTGATAAGTGAGGGAGCACTGTAATGGTTTCAGTAATATACAGTACATATGCTTGGTGGTTATAACAATAGCTTATTATAGTTCTCTTCTGAAGTTGTTACTTTAAAATAGTTTCAGTGTGTCTTTGTTCCTTATAGTTCCTCAGCCTTTTTCTCCCTAAAAGGCTTTTACTATATTTCTCCTAAAAACTGACTTCCAAAACCTACACTTCTTAGCTGGAGTCTAAAGCCTTACTAACTGCACTTTAAAACCTCCCTGAACTCACTGCCTAAGCCAATTCCACTAACTGCTCCCAGCTAACTCAACTAACTCCCCAAGCTATCTGAAAAAGAATGTTCAGCACATTCTCTAACTGACACTTTGGCTCCATCCATCTCCTGTGGCTCAGCAACTGCTCATTTGCATGCAGCCAATCTGGCAGCACCGATGCAAATGGCTGCTCAAAGGCTCCTACTCCAGGCTCTGCTGCAAACAAGACCACAAAAGTGGCTGCCTATCTCCCTGGCCTATAAAATGACAACATACCGATCCTTTGAGGTGGGCCATATACTAACTTTCCAAGGTAGGCTAGATCCATTACACCTGGATATTCTAGAAGACATCTGTTAGTTTTGTACTGCAGTAGTAAAACTTCTGTAATGTATAACATCTTCAATCCTGATCTTAATTGGGAAACATAGCTAGAAGTATATTTAAAAGAAGACCTGCCTTAAAAATATGGCAGTATCGTTCCAGACTTAAAATAATTTCTGACATGAATCTATCACAGGGTTTTTTTTGATGCAATTTATTCAGAGTAGGTTTGCCCTTGCCTTTCTTTGAGACTGTGAGAAATATGAAGGAAATAGTTTTCTTTTTTTTATAAAAGTATCCTGCATCCATTAAAGCATCAATCATTTGTTTTTATTCCAGCAACTTGGTCTCATTGTGATCCTCTCGCAATCAGTGTTTGTCTGGTGGCCCTAGTTGGGTCCCTACTGAGGTCAGCCACTAATTATAGTATGTGTTAACAATTATTGTTTAGTAACTCCACCAAAAGAAAATCAGTTAAAGACACAGCATACGGTTCTTTGACAGTTTTGTTTTTCCTTCTGATAATCCTGCTGTGCTGGGTGTTGAACTAATGTGTTCCTACTGTAACAGCCAATCCAGCCTCCATGCGTGACTGGGCTACTTGAATAACCATGGTATTATATTGTTAAATCTTAATGAGCTATGGAGGACTTGTGAGGCTTTAAATCAAGGCACCAACAATTGAACTGGTAGGAAGAATTAGAGGGGAGACTTTCTTTTTCTTTTTTTGAATGCCTATAATTCTACATCACATCAATTATTCTCTCAACCAAACTGTTTACACTATTTACATTCGGGGTGTATAGTATTTCTGGCAAATAGGATGAAACCACCCATGTTATGAAGAGTTCTGTCTGAGGAGGATAATGAATGCCTCCAGGCTCCTTGGGGATTTGTCAGCTGTAGCAAAATACTTCAGCCATTTTTTAAAGCCAGCAATGGCCATTATTTTTGAAAAGTGCAATGGAAGGCTTACTTATAATTTCAGCCAGGCTGCTAATACATCACCCCTTTCTTAACATCTGGTTGTATTTCCTAACATTCTAACAATGACAAGTGTAGAGTTCTCCTCTTTTGGTGTCAGTATCAGAATGTGCATCAAATTTCTTTTAAAAACTAGGGGGTTTTTAATACCTATTTTGACAGTGATCTGTGTGAGATTTAGAAGCTATTTCCCTTTGTTTTCTTTTTTCTAATTCTCTGACTGATTTTGTTTACATAAATGTGATTAAAGATTAAAGATGAAAGAAAGAAAGAAAACATGATCTAAACCCATTTTTCTCCCTGTATGCAGTTTCCCTTTCATATACACATTGTGTAAAACTTTCCCAACATATGAAGTATTTCATGCACTTTTTGGTTATGTACTTGTGTAGTGGTTGGAGCATTGGACTGTGACTCTGGAAACAAAGGTATCAATTCCAACACAGGGCAATTCTACCCAGGCATACAATGTGGGTTAGAACCAGCATGAAAAATGCTGGTTCAGACTTGTAATGTGGCAATATAAGGACATCCAGAGCTGCCACAGTGGCAGGACACTGACTCCACAGGTCAGCATGCTGACACCAGTTTAGCCCAACTGAGCATTGGCTCAATTACCACCCTCCCCACTCTCCCAATCCCCCCAAAAAAGAATAAAAAAGGGATGAACCTGAATTCCTGCATCTTTACTTCCTGGTTTCTTGCCATGTGACTGTCAAGGGAGTTTGGGAAAAGTAATCCTCCTATATAATCCCCTGGGGAAAAAAATCCCTTGGTTGTTTTTAAGGAGGGGGGGATTGCAGCGGAAGTTTTTAGAAAGGGCCAACCACTCTGCATTACCAGGTTTCCAATTCTGCATAGGAACCAGAGGTGCATGTTTGCACTGCCCAAATGTAGGGAAAAGACTGATTTCTGTTGCAGACCTCCAAGCCAGACTGAAGACCTGGATAAAGCCTTTCTTGATGAAACAAGCAGAAAGAAGAGATATGATACTAATGGGAGATTTCAACTATTCTGATATTTGTTGAAAAACACACTCTGCCAAGAGTACAAATTCCAACATATTCCTCAGTTGCCTTGCAAACAATTTTATTATCCATAAGAAGAAAGAAGCAACTAGAGGATCAGCTATATGACCAACATATGCAGAGAAAAAATGAACTCATGCTTGCCAGAGAGATTAAAAACAATAAAAAGGGGTTATTTGGTCATATCAGTAATAGTTTTTAAAGACATATCTGGCTAGGGCATCTTCACTCTTTCAGTACTTAAACATCATTTAATTGCCTTATGTCAACTTTATAGGCAACACTTGGTTGCTCTATGAAAAGCAGTTTAGGGTCAAAGTAGCCCAATACCCCACACTGCATTGAGATCTTTTTGATAACCAGGCGTGGATGCAGGTGATGACCTCATCCTGACCAGTTAACGGTGAAAGGGATGACAGTGGTCACACTGAAAAATTATAAAGGGGGCAATCTGTTTGGCAAGCAGTCCCCCAACAGTAGCAACAGCAACAACAAGTGCTGTGCTGGGAATATTCATTTCAGGGAGTGTGCTCATGCAAAATGTGCAAGTTCCAACATTTTTTTCAATATGCAACAGCACATTCCTCCAAGAATTGCAACAAGGGCAAACCCTTTAAAAGCAACCAAAGAGACAATCCTCCAAAAAAGGACAGGGCTCTTCTCCCCTTTCCAAAAGGACCTAGTCCAATTAACCTACAACAACTAGAAGTCTGGTTGAAAACCTATCCAGATAGTATGGCAGCTGACTACCTATGAAGCCCTATATGCTTCGGGTCCAACCTATCTTTGAGACCACATTTCCTATGAACTGGTGTAGGCATTGAGATCTGCTGGGGAGGCCCTTCTCTCAGTCCCACCACCATCTCAAATACGGCTGGTGGGGACAGGAAAGAGGGCCTTCTTGGTGGTGACACCCCGGCTCTGGAATGCTCTCCCTAAAGAGATGAGGCTAGCCTCTTCATTTCAAGCCTTCCATTCCAGCTTAAAAACACGGCTTTTTATGCAAGCCTTTGATCTTACATAGGTTTTTAAGGATTAGTCCAAGGACTTATTGTTGGCATCATGACAGCACTGGGCTGTGCCAATCAAAACAACTTCTTTGTCTACAGCTATGACTTAATTTTATGCATTTTAATGTTTTACATGGTAATTATGTATGTGTGTGATTGTAATTCTATGGTTTCATCATTTCAGATTTATGTATTGTCTATATGTGGCATTTTGCTGTATTTTGTGAGCCGCCCCGAGTCCCTTTGGGGAGATGGTGGTGGGATAGAAATAAAGTTTATTATTATTATCATAGTGGTCTTAATAAAAGTTTTCATATATCAGCTCAAGGAACAAGAGTGTGATATCAGTCCTGCAGTTTGAAATGCATTTTGGGTATGGAAGCTATTTTTAAACAAAAAAAAATTGATAAGGAGATAAAAGAAGGTTGGAATCTAGGGCCTTTCTCCTCACCACCTACTATCAATCTTAAAGTTTCCCCACTGGGAATTGTTCACAAGAAGGCTCTGGGAGAATATCACCTCATCTAGCATTTATCTTACCCTAGGAGCAAATTGATGAATGATGAAATCCCAGAGGATTACTGCACAATACATTATACGTCTTTTGACACCACAGTTCACATAGTTAGGAGTCAGAGTTTAGCTGCTGAACTTGCAAAATGTGACATCCTTTAAGCTTTTCTTCCCGTCGATCCCAGTGACTTTGAGCTTTGGGGATTGGCCTTTGATGGTTCCTATTACATGGAACTCTGCTTATGGGATGCTCAGTATCATCTGCAGCTTTTGAAAAAATTAACACATTTCTTGAATGGACACTGAAATCAAGGACAGTATTGAAGGGAGTAGTACACTACCTGAATTATTTTTGTTTATTGGGAAATCTGGGTCTGATTAATGTGCTGTATTGCTGTCAGCATTTGAGCAACTGACTTTGCAATTGGGAGTCCCCTTAGTCACTGAAAAAACTGAGAGTCCAACAACTCTGCTGACATTTCTGGGTATTGAGATTGACATCATTTTCAAGGTTGCCATGAGCTAAGGTTAACAACTTGGTAATTAGAACTCAACACTTCATAAACCGGAACAAGGCAACACTGGGGGAATTCCAAGTGCTTATTGGCCACTTTAATTTCACCTGTAGATTTGTAGCTCCAGGTAGGGCATTTTTACACAAGTTATGCAATGCCATTTCTGGAATCTCACTGCCCCACCATCACATATGGGTCACTCAGGCAGTTAAAGCAGACTTATCTGTTTGGTTACAATTCTTGTTAGGTTTTAACAGTGTTTAATTTTGGAGACAGGATTTATTGTTAAAGAATGCCCTGCAAGGTCATGTGGCCGGTATGACTGCATGGAGCACCATTACCTTCCCACCAGAGTGGTACCTATTGATCTACTCACATTTGGATGTTTTTGAACTGCTAGGTAGGCAGAAGCTGGGGTTAAACAGTGGGAGCTCACCCTGCTCCCTGGATTAGAACCACAGATTTTTCGGTCAGCAGGTTCAGCAACTCAGTGGTTTAACCCGCTGTGCCACCGGGTGCTCCTCATATAGAAAATGCTATTTTCTGCACAAACCAGCCACAAGAAAAAAATGTGTTGTTAAATCCCTAACTGGACAGATTATTTATTCTCATCAGTATTTCTGAAAACTTGAAAACCCTTTTTACCATTAGTTTCAATATTTTCTAATATTTATTTCATTACTAACCAACAATGATTGAGTATCCTTTGTTATTCCTCCCCACAGGACAATTAGAAATCAAATGTTTTCTGTGTGTTTCAGATAGCAGAAATTGGTTATATGGAAAGCTCAGTTTACCACAATTTTGGTATTTTGTTTTCTTCTCCATTTTAACCTTTGTAATTCATAGAAAGGCATATCCTTGAAATGTAAGTAAAACTCTCTGAATAGGTCTCTGTATCAGTAATGTAGCTGACCTTAACCATTCGTTTGTAAGAGTCTGGAAATGTATTTTGATTCCTTTATGGAAATAGTGATTTTTTTTTTTCTGGGGCATGACCATAGGAACCTGCAACTTTCAAGAAATGCAGCTGATAACACTGAGCAGTAAGCATATCCTGTAAAGTTCCAATTTAATGAAAGATAAAATAATATCTGTGATCAAAGACTGTAACAGAAGATGTCAAACTATAAAGGAAGAATGGCAAGGATTTTGTTGATGATCTTGTTTTTCAGCTACTTTTACTGGAATTCTAAAATTATACTAATGCTATCACCTTGCTGTAACATAGTTATAGATAAACAATAAGCCAGACATATTCTCTAAGATCTCCCCTTCCTACATTAACTATGTCCTGAATAAAGAAATTGAACTATTTTTAAAGGTTCTTTAAAATAATATAATCATTTGTCTTGTCAATGTGATAAGTGCATTAATTAAAATAATAAAAAATGTAACCATTATTATGGGCCTGAAATGGATAACTTAATGGACTAGATTTTATGCAGTTTGTAATGAAAGTTGACCTCTTTGGATAATCAAAATTCAGGGTAATTTAGCACTTTCTGAGAATTATATGATACTGCAGTTGTGAATACAGTAAGAGAGGAAGACAAGCTTGTTAAAAGGAAAAAAAAGGTATGTTTTCAAACTAAAAACATCCATATCATACATTTATTGGCTCCATGATATGATTATTTTAAAATCAAATCAGAATGAAAGTATTTTTCCAATAACAAAAGGGATTATAAGAATTGTTCATTGTTATTATTGGTGTTCAGTTTACAATAGGGTTGACCGTATGTTAGCCCTTGGTTTATTAGATTTTATTTGTATATGGACATTACTCACTAGTCAATCTAATGTATTTCAAAACATGTATTGTTTAAAATTAGAGGAACAAATTATACTTGCAAAAAGACTGAAAAGTACCATGAATCAGTAGGTTGAAGATTTATTCTGCATGCAGAAAGTCCCAGGTTCAATGACTGCCATCTCCATTTCAAGGATTTGGTAGGACACAGACAGACTTCTTCTTGAGACCCTGCTAAGCCACGGCTAGTTATAAGGCTTTGAAATCTTCACTTTTTGAAAAGGTTATACTCCCCTGCTTTGAACTGTGAAAGCACCTTATAGATTAAAGGACTGCGAATGAAAAAAAAGCAATTTTATTGGCACTGAGGACATTGGGTTGAACATTTGAACTCACACATCTACCAAGCTGAAATTCTCTCTCTTTTGTGATTATATGATTTGCTTCCATAACACCACCAATGTAGCTTAAACAAGCTAGCAAGCAAACAAAAGAACAAACACCTTTGCTCTAAAAACTATACAGTCTAAAAATGTTTCAGACTATAGCCACACAATTTCAATATAATATTGTTTGAATCAAAGAGATGGTTCCTGTTTGTATCTGTGTGTAAAGATGGCTCTCAATATGTCTTATATTAGCTAAGCTATAATCACTCTCTTCTCTCCAATTCATAAATAAATAAGTTAATAAATAAATACATTTTCTTACACCTTTATGGTGAGGACTGCTTACTTTGTCCACTTTTCCTACATATTTCCCCCCCAGCAAATCCACTTCTTTTTATGATTCCTCTACAAACCAAATGGTTTCATATTATCTACTGATTCTTTCCTCAAGATGTTTGTTTTTGTTATAGTTCTTTTTTTAAACAAATTCTACCTATCACCATTATCTGCTAAAATGTTTCCCATTCTTTCATTCAGATTTATTTTGTCTACTTTTCAAATAAAAAACCCAGTTTTCTGACCTTGAAGATAATATAAAAAGATACTTGATATATACAGTAGAGTCTCACTTATCCAAGCCTCGCTAATCCAAGCCTCTGGATTATCCAAGCCATTTTTGTAGTCAATGTTTTCAATATATCGTGATATTTTGGTGCTAAATTTGTAAATATAGTAAATACAACATAATGTTGATGTTTAATAGGCTTTTCTTTAATCCCTCCTTATTATCCAAGATATTCGCTTATCCAAGTTTCTGCCAGCCCGTTTAGCTTGGATAAGTGAGATTCTACTGTATTTCCTTTATCCCTCTTTTGAAATGGTTATATGTATTGTGACAATTTTAGATGTATTATTTCTTAAATCAACATCATGACTTCTTAAAAGAATTTAAATGGAAACCTGCTTATGAAGCATTTCATCCAGGTAAGCCATCTGTATACACAGTGCATTGGTATCTAGCCCAAAGAGCTGAGGTTCTATACCTAAAGGCTTTGGATGTCATTTGAACATTCTGTCAGGTAAGCGATATAAACTTTCTGTTGTTATACTATCAAAATAAGTTATCATATGAATGCAACCTCTCCCCCCCCCCCCCCATAATATACCACTGTTATAAAAAAAGGCAATCCCAACATGATGAACCCCATGGTTGGTAGTTCGTTTCAGATTTATTTTCATCAGCACCTCCCCCAAATGTTGCACAGACACCATACACGGCTGGGTTGTGGCGCAGACTGGTGAGCAGCCAGCTGCAGCCAGCTGCAACAAATCACTCTGACCAAGAGGTCATGAGTTCGAGGCCAGCTTGGAGCCTGCGTTTGTCTTTGTCTTTGTCCTATATTAAGGCATTGAATGTTTGCCTTATATGTGTAATGTGATCCGCCCTGAGTCCCCTTCGGGGTGAGAAGGGCAAAATATAAATACTGTAAATAAATAAATAAATAAATAAATACCTCAGACCATAGGGAATGACAACACCTTAGTTAACATAACCCCCTTACAATGTCCCAGTAAGACACATAGAACATAATAGAGCCTTTGGGTTCTTTTCTGTTTTTCCTAATATGATCTGATTTATTCCTGGGAATGTTTCCTCATATATGCCACCAAATGGGGCACCCTCCCCGGGGTTTCCCTGAGCACCATATTGTTTGTCAGGAGTTCAAAAAGCTTGAAATTTATTAATGCACAGCAGAAGGACTCTTCACTCCTGTTAGGGAGCCAAATACCTGCTTGCAGTAAATGGTCTCCTCTGGAACAAGAACAACACAGACACAAAGCTGTTTTTTTTTCAAATGAGAGGCTTTTATTTCTTCACTTGCAGAAAAATTACAAACAGTACAAATACCAGCACAGTATTTACAGTATGTATAGCAAGCTCTCTCTCATCCAACTTCCATCAAACTCCAACCCCCATCGAAATCATACAAGGTTACTACAATAGTCTCAGCACTGGTGATCATGGTGTCTCCCCTGCCAGCACTGGTCACCACACCCCAATTACAATGACACCTGCAGTTAGACCTGAGGCACTGGTCCTGTTATCACTTACAGAAATGTTGAGTAAGTTACAAATCCTGATATTGTTTACCTGACAGGAACCCATTGTATTAACTGGAGTTGAGATGTCAAAATCCATTTCAGCCCATTATCTCTTGCCCCACCACATTCCTTTCTGCTCACACCCCTTTCCTGGGTAGATCAATAACCAAACACAAATCTTCAAAATATTCCAATGACAGTTTAATTAAATTTTCTGTCATGGACAGGAATAACCAGCAATGATGTCAAATAGAACCCCAGACTAACCAAGGAGCAGATTCTAGCCAGCCAGTCAGAAGCCAGCAGGTAGGCTTGAATAGCTGTCAAAGTGCTATAAAGAAATCTGTCTGCAATTGTAGTATGTCAGTTATTTGGAGTGCTGTCTCTGCTGACATCCTCTTTTGCCACTGAGAATCATGTCTTTGATTTTGCCTTCAACCCATCTGTGTCTCATCTGAGCTTCTAGAAACTTCACACTCCGGACTCTGAACCCACAGTTCTTGCAGAAGCTGAAATTGCATAACATCACAATTACTGTGCCACATCAAGAAATTACATTAAACAAAAGGGTACCATTTTCTTATGGCATAAAATCAACATGAAGAAGCATGTGTATGAATTCTGGAGTAAGACATCTACATTGTTCTGTTAATCTTCAACATATTGCAAAGACTCTGAATAGGTTACTGAAAGACCTTGGGGAACAGTTTATTTCATCATTCTTTCTTGATGTAATGTGTGATCCAAGAAAAGCGGTAAGAATGCTGGAAGTGAACAACTGGTGTTACAGGTCATACTGTTGGGAAAGATTTGTCTTTACCAAGTACAAGGAGCAAGATTCTTAACGATGCAAAGGAATTGAGATGGTAGTACAAGAACCTGCCAATATGCAGAGCAGGGAAAGAAAATAAAGGTGCCACAAGGGAAAATAGCTCATAACCTTAAATATATCTATACAAATATAGAATATATTCACATATGCAAAACAAGGTAAACCTGAACTCATAACGCAAGAAGTCAAATATGATTTATCCAAAATCACAGAAACCTGTTGGATTGAATGTAGTAATAGAAGGCATAGCCTATTTCAAAGAAATAGACCAAATATTAAAAGAGGAGTAGCAGGTTTGTTTGTCTGATGTGTAAATCTGTCAGGAGGTCCATAACTCAAAGCAAAGAAAACAGATTGAAAATGCATGGGCAAAAATTAAAGGGTAGGAAATCAATAGTGAATCAGTATGTGGTGCAGTCCGAAGACTGAGAATCCATTTGCATGGATCAGATGTCTGTATAGTCATGAACTGACTCCATGGCATCCACATAAAGGACAGGTACTATTCACTCTAGCACCCACAAATGCTGTATACTGCAGCCTTGGATCACATTTTTAAAAAGTCACAGGATGCTCTGGACCTTCAGGGAATCATTTAACCTGTATAGTTACTTGCATTTTGTGATGGGGCTGTTGAGCAGTTTGCTATTTAGAAGTGGCTGTACATATAGCCATCTCACTTTCCTCAAACCTGTGTAGCTCAGAGTCAGGCTATGGCAATTACCATTCACCTCTTGTTTTTGGCTTAGCAGGGATCACTGTGTGCAAATCTGCCAGTGGCAATCACTCATATCATTCACTGATGCTGGTAGAATTAAGAGAGCAGTCAGAGTAGGAAAGGGGAGAAAGGAGAGCATGATTTGTTCTCCTCCCCTCCCCTCTTTTGTGTTGCTCTGTTACTATGACCAACATCAGTTGATGTGATAAGTGATTACCACTGGCAGTTTTTTCTTTTTTTTCCTTTTTATTAAACAATTTATTATAATCCACCTACAATACACATATACAAATATGTATACATACACATACTTAGATAGCCCACCATCCACACTGTACCCCTCATTCCACCCTCAGTGCTTCCACCACCTTGGCTTCCATTACAAATCCTCATGGAGTTTATACTCATTTTATTTATCCCTCTATAATTCTAGGTCAATATATTTCTTTTGTTTTTATTTCTTAAAGTCTCCCATCAAATATGCTATAACCAGCTTCCAATTTCTTCCAAAACCTTCATGGCTTTCATGTTTCAAATTACTAGAAATCTTGGCCATCTGTGTGTAATCCCACAATTTGTCCTTCCGGTTTTTAATGCTTAGCTTTTTTTTTCCACCTTTCCAGTCTTCAGTCGATGATAGATCCCAAATGTAGACTCTGCAAGAAAGCAGATGAAACAATAGATCACATTCTCAGCTGCTGCAAGAAGATCGCACAGACAGACTACAAGCAGAGGCATAACACAGTTACTCAGATGATTCATTGGAACTTGTGCCACAAATACCATCTGCCTGCGACAAAGAACTGGTGGGATCACAAGCCAGAAAAAGTTACAGAGAATGAGCATGTCAAGCTACTCTGGGACTTCCGAATTCAGACAGATAGGGTTTTTGAGCACAATACTCCTGACTTCACGATCATGTTAAAAGACAAAGTATAGATTGTTGATATTGCAGTCCCAGGTGACAGCAGGATTGAGGAAAAACAACTGGAAAAGCTGATACGATATGAGGATTTAAAGATCAAACTGCAAAGACTCTGGCACAAGCCAGTCAAAGTGGTCCCAGTGGTGATCGGCACACTGGGAGCAGTGCCTAAAGACCTTGGCACTTAAACAAAATCGGCACCGACAAAATTACTACCTGCCAGCTGCAGAAGGCCACCTTACTGGGATCTGCTTGCATTATTCGCCGATACATCACACAGTCCTAGACACTTGGGAAGTGTCCGACGTGTGATCCAATTCAACAGCCAGCAGAGTGTCTGCTGTGGACTCATCTTGTTGTGTTTCAAATAATACAGCTGCTGTAAGAAAATCGCACAGACAGACTACAAACAGAGGCACAACTATGTGGCCCAAATGATTCATTGGAACTTATGCCTCAAGTACCACCTCCCAGCAGTAAAGAACTGGTGGGATCACAAACCTGCAAAGGTAATGGAAAATGAACACGCAAAGATACTGCAGGACTTCCAAATCCAGACTGACAAAGTTCTGGAACGCAATACACTAGACCTCACAGTTGTGGAAAAGAAAAAGGTTTGGATCATTGATGTCGCCATACCAGGTGACAGTTGCATTGATGAAAAACAACAGGAAAAACTCAGCTGCTATCAGGACCTCAAGATTGAACTTCAAAGACTCTGGCAGAAACCAGTACAGGTGGTCCCGGTGGTGATTGGCACATTGGGTGCCATCCCAAAAGATCTCAGCCGGCATTTGGAAATAGACATTGACAAAATTATGATCTGCCAACTGTAAAAGGCCACCCTACTGGGATCTGCACGCATCATCTGAAAATACATCACACAGTCCTAAACACTTGGGAAGTGTTCGACTTGTGATTTTGTGATACGAAATCTAGCATATCTATCTTGTTTGCTGTGTCATACAACGTCGTTGTGTCAATAATAATAATAATAATAATAATTTATTTATAACCCACCCTACCTTCCCGGGGAGACTCAGGGTAGTTTCCTACAAAAGATGGCAAACATTTAATGCCATAATAAACAATAGAAACAAAACAAGCCAAATCAAAACAGTAAACGAACACATCAATACAAACTAATAGTAACTGGCCAAAAAGGTAAGTAATTAATAGACATGGTAGATTTAAATCAATCACACTTACAGCATAATAAAAATCTAAGAAACTAAAATGCATTAAAATTAATGAATGATTTAGAGCAGCCAACAGAGCCAGGGTAAGTCATCCATTTCCAAATGAGGTTATACCTAAAGATGTTCTCGTCCTACTCCTCTCCATAAGCTAGACAGCATAGATAAGTTTTTAAAAGTTTTTAAAAGTGAGAGGAGAGAGGTGGCCATTTTTTAGGAGAGAGGCGGTGTAACTCAGCCTGAGCCTGCTCTTGGACCCATTCAGCCAGTAATTATCCCTGCACCTGATTTGCCAGAGGACCCTGGGTTTGGGCCTGACATGCAGCCAGAGTTTGGGCCTGAGATGCAACCAGCTTTGCCAGAGGACCCTGGGTTTGGGCCTGAGATGCATCCAGGCATTTTGAAGCAGGCATTTTGAACCGCAGTTCACCAGGTATCAGATGGACATTTTAGTTTAGAGGAGGATAATGAGTTTGACAGAGGGGAGCGATAACTCATCGAAGGAGGGGATGAAAATGTTTATGGAGAAGTAAACGACTGCTTTTGAAGTGCTCTAATAAGTAGTTTTCTCATGAAAGAGAAACTCATGACAGAGTTTTCTCATGAAAGAAAGACCTTGGATTTTCCTTAAATGCCTGGTTCTTCTCTGCTATAGCAGAGGTGGCAATATTGCAATTCAAGAGAGAAAGATATTTGCTCCGTGTCCTGTATATTCTTGCAGCCATGGATTTTGCTTCAAGTTTCAGCCTTTTCTTGCCTTTGGATCCAGTTGTATGTTCCAGTAACTTTGCTGTTTGGATTTCTATTACCTTGGATTACTTTGGAGTTTGATCCTGCAATCTAGCCTTGTTTCCTGTGGTTCCAGTTTGTCTCATACCTTGGATTTGAACCTTGTTTGGACTATTTTAGATGCCTTTTGTGGGACTGATTTCGATATCTGGTTTGCACTATGTTTTTGAGTGACTTTCTTAGACTCTTGCTTTAAGATTTTCAAGTACATTGCTGTTATGGATTTAAACCCATTTTATTGACTCTGAACTTTATTTGCTCGTGCTTACTTATAACTTTCAATAAACAGCTTGTTTGCTTATATTCTGGACTCCAGTGTGGTTTTGAGGTGCCTACGCAGCCTAAGGGTGCAACAGGCAGCTATTTTTATCTGACAAACCACATTTCTGTATATAAACCAGCTTGGGCATTGCAGTCTGTGGAGGAGGCCCTGCTCTTGGTCTCACCCCTGTCTCGAGCTTGGCTGGTGGGGACAAGAGAGGGGGTCTTCTCTGTGGTTGTCCCTTGCCTCTGGAGGGAGTCCTCCACAGACTGCAATGCCCAAGCTGGTTTACATACAAAGATGCAGTTTGTCAAATAGTCTGGGCCATAACCATTTAGGGCTTTATAGGTCATGATGATCACTTTGTATTTAGCCCAGAAGCAGACTGGCAGCTAGTGAAGCTGCCACAGCATGGGACTAATTCTCACCCTGTATGGCATTCCAATTAATAATCAGGCAGTGAATCTCTGGGCCAGTTGAAGCTTCCAAACTATCTTCAAAGGCAGCCCCATGTAGAGATCATTGCAGTAGTCCAAATGGGATTTAACTAAGGGGTAACTATTTAACGTCCCACATTTATACACATAAATGTAGATTTAGAGAGCCCTTACACATCAGGAAGTGGAGCGGCAGTACTTCATTGCAGAGGCAGTATGAACCCTCAGAGCCTACACATCAAAATGAAAGGAACTTCTAGCTCTCTTCTAGAAGGGAGAAGAATGTTCTAGAAGCAGAAAGTAATCTCTGCCCACCCCCACCCCATTATTTGGGACTGCAGCTATCATAATCCTATAGCATTGGCGAAAGCTTCTGGAAGCTGAAATCAAAGGACAACTAGATATATTCCAGTAAAACTGATTTCCTGTTCAAAATAATTGAGGATGAGGCAATAATAGAATTTGATTTCTCTGAACTAACAGCTAGAACATGGCTTCTAATCTGATGATAATTGCTATCCTAGGCTGCAGGTAGCATGCATTTTGTGTGTGCTGCTGAATCAAAGAAGGAGGGCTGCTCATTGAATTTTAATGTGGAAATTAATTCTGAAAAAGAAAGCAAAGGCAGTGAGAACCGATAGGCGGGTGGCCAGATTCTATTCTCACATTTGTCACTAATGTGACAGTCTGCAGTTCTGTTTGTTTCATGGGGCCAATCCAAACTCACCACGGTGTAACAGAGGTAAGGCTCTGACCTGCTTCTCTTCAAAACTCCAAAGCCATAAGAAGTTGTATAATGAAACTCTATCCACTTGTGCTGTGACTGCTGAGTGTTTCAAGAGCTCCTACAGCTCCCACAGGCCTCTAATTGTCAAGTGAGTTATGGTAAATGCCAGAACTCTCTCTTTTTCTTCTGTTTCTTGCTGGCTTCCTGAAGCAGCTCATAATAGCTGACTGCAAAAGACAAAGGCAAATGCACAGAAAAGCAGGGACTGTATTTCAGCTTTCCTATTTGATGTCAGTTTGCTTTCATTTACTTCTAGGAGGAAGACCTACTCACACTCCATTTTTGCTTTTAATTATTTTTAAGTGTCACTTTGGAGCAGGACTCAAGGAGGAGGCAAGAGTTCTTACTGCTGCTTTACTGCCCTTTTGTATCTCCCTTTGGTGCACTAAAGCCATTATAACTTGAAGCAGGACATGGAGAGGCAAATGCAAGGCATTTCTTTTTAACAATAACAATGAAAGATGTGTTACAATATTAATGTAAAACTAGCCCATTCTTTTAACATGCACTGCAGTTGAGGGTGGATGGCAGACACCATTATTGGTGCATGAAAAAAATGTCTTAAAGGAGCAGAAACAAAGTTGTTCAGCTGAATTCAGCCTCTTTTATTCATTTTTAGGGCTTGTCTGCACCATAATAACCCCACTGTAATACAAAACTGCCCTGTATTCACCCCTTTAGTGCCATATCTACCTGTAACATACTGCACTGAAATTGTATTGCTGATGATACTGCAATAAAACCAAAACCAGTTATTTACAAATTAGCAGTTCATATCCCCCACCCAGTTAGGCTGGTGATAGCAGCAGTGTTCTCCTCTCCTCTGGCTCACAGGGAGTTGGATGACCTATAGGGTTGCTAAGGAGCTTCTACAACCACTGCCACAGCTTCTACAGTATATTGCTGCTGTCATTTCCAATCCTCATACATTTTGTGACAATCCTCACACATTTTGTGACAATCCTGTTGCTCAGGTGAGAAGAGTGTGATGGCATGGGTTGCTGCAGCTAGTAAGGTATGGGGTGGCCAAAGTGGAGGGGTAGAAGGGGGGATAGTCATACTACACATGGTTATTCACAAATAAACAGTTTTCTCTGAAAAGTGAGTTTCGTTATAACACATTAAAGCCTAAGGGAAGCACTTAAATTGTTAAAGGGATTGTACATTGTGTGTCAGGATCATGACATCTATGAGGTGAGTACAATACTTTTATTTATGTAGACAGTCCCATAGTTTAGCACTCCACTGAGAGCCCACATTTTCCTCAAATTGAAACTTCTTCTGTCACTTTTATAGCTCAATGCAATTTGCCACTAGATCGTCCAAATCTGTGTCCAACATTCAACTAGTACACCATTAAAGAAAAATATTATTTGAAATCTTCAATCCTTAAGAAATAATCTTCACAAGCATTTAATATCTCCCTTGGCAAAAAACAAAACAAAAAAACCCCCGTACAAATAGGGCTGGTTTCAGATTTTTTAAGAGCTGCAATAAGAGACATATTCAAAAGAGTCAATCAACTCTGTCACAGAGAGGGATGGTTATTCCTCTGTCAGAATACAGTTAAGAGTAATTGCCAAGCAACTGTTCCTTTCTTTTGTCAAACCATGGGCAGTTTCAGACAGCATCAAAATACAGGTTTAAAAAGTGGGTTTAAAAATCCCAGGATCTGACAGCAAGCCCAAACACGAACCTGTCAATCCCGGGAAATGGTTCTTGACATCTTAACACCTTCCTTTGAAGCAGATTTTACAAATCTGCAAGATGAAGGGAGGACGGACAGACAGTATCCAGTGGAACTTTTTTTTTTTTTTTTAAAGTCTCCAAGATGCGCTGGTCTCATATGTGCTCATGCAGAGATCTAAATGTGCACATGAGCAGATTTCTTATTCTCTCTCTTCACCCAAGTATAAATTAAAGCTCTGTTCAATATTGTAAAGATTAGAACAAAGAAATTGTTGTAGTAAGTTCTAATCGTAATTGCTTTCCAACTCTGCTTCTGTTTAGCCACCTGTGTGTCTGTGGCTCCATTTTTTTACAGCCCTATCAGCTGTTTTGGGGCTTTTTAAACACGCATGTGTACAGGAGCAGTCCACACAGTATGGCCAGAGATAATAAATTGCTTGTTGTTCTTGTTGTTGTTGTTGTTGAGCAATCTGCTTAAATTTTTTGTGGGTTTGCAGAACCTACATTTGTTTTTGTTTATCCTTCCACTGAAATGATAACACAACAAACAAAAGATGGTAAGATAATCTCACAAATTCAGAATATATAAAAATGTTACCATGGCACAAGTGAGTACAAATATGTATGTGAAAACCTGGCTAAGCTGGATTTCACCAACAGGGAGTTCTGAGCTAGAAACCCTGGCCTAGATCCTGTGTTTCATTCTAGACTGTTTCTATGAAGATTAAGATGATTCCAAAATATTCTCATAGATACTATTGGTTTATGTTCTTTCCTGAGGAAGGCATATTGGGACAAGAGTTCACCTTATATTTTTCCTTAAGTCAGTCAGCAATGATAAGGAATGAGTGAGTTATTTTACTTTTATCAAAAGCCTTCAAAGGTCACATTACACTGACCACTTAAGCAACATTCAATCGATTAGCTATGTAGGAAACTATAGCCAATGGACTCCAACTTTATATAGCATGGAATAGACCCCCAAAAATGTCAGCAGGCAAATAAGGCACAGCAAAACTTTTCTACTTAACGTCCACAAAGTGCTACGTAAAAATGGGCACGTGACTAAGTGTCCTGAGTAAAGAGTTCATGACCTAAAACAACCCAACACATTCCTGCCCAACACCACAACTCTTGTTGGTGTGGCATTTGAACAATGCTTGGAAAAGGCAATTCTACCATATGACCAGGGAAGTGCACTTAAAACTGAAAATCCATCTGATGCAATATAATGATTTAAAGAAGATAAAGAACATGTGTTTTGAGCTTGTAGTCAATACAAAAATTTAGTTTTAGTACCAAACCTCATGCACAAATCTTCCTCTACTCCATTTTAGCAAGTTAATTTTTATCAGGAGTAGTTTTTTTTAAAAAAATTGTTAAATATTCCACTTTTTTCTGGAGATGAAAAAATTAAAAAGGCAATTGCTTTTTTAATGTAATTTCATTTTATAAGAACAAAAAAATAATAATTTTGGGAGGGGGTTGAATTGCATTTTCAAGCATCTGCATGGATCAATTTCAGTATGTGAAGCTATGACAGAGAGGCTCATACTGTACCTGCCTGTCATATTGCTGCAGAACCTTTGGAGAGAAGATACCTTTGTTTTATAATTCAGCTCCTTCCAGTGTACTTAGATCCTCAAATTTTGGTTCAAATTTCAGAACTGATAACACTTCAGACCTTGATCTATGTTTTCAAGACTAATTCATTCACACACTCAGGTGTGGGTGGTATGGCATGAGGGAGTAGAAGATAGGCCCACATGTTTTGTATGGCACATTTGAGATAGAAGAAGGTAGGAACAACCCTCAAGATACTTGCCTTTGATTTATTTTTAATGTAAGTCATCTTGGAGAATCTCTCTAGACTGAATTGTGGAATAGAAATCAAATAAAATCAACTTAAATAAATAATGTGCAATGTAAGGATGATAAACATCTGTATGGCCATTGTAGACAAATGTTTCCCTTTAAAAATTAGAAATCTAAATAAGGGAAAAATGAGCAAAGAAATACACTCATACTTCTGTAAATTCATTTCAAGCCAACATTTCACTTTTAACTAACAAAATAACATTTGTAACACTCTGGTTGACAGTTGCTTCATGTTCACTGTGCAGCTGTGCAGATTTCTCCACTTTCATTGTACTTAGCCCATCTTCCTTATTGATTTGTACAAGATGAACCTTTCCTACATAAATGATATAAGATGCATGGAGATATATTATTTATTAATTATTTATTTACAGTATTTATATTCCGCCCTTCTCACCCCAAAGGGGACTCAGGGCGGTTCACATTGCACACATATAAGGCAAACATTCAATGCCTTAACATAGAACAGAGACAGAGACAAATGCAGGCTCCAAGCTGGCCTCGAACTCATGACCTCTTGGCTCACCAGCCTGCGCCACAGCCCAGCCCATATTATATTGATATGTTGTGACTGCCAATGTTAAATTTACTTGGTTTCACTATGCAAAGGCTATTTTTAAATATGGTGTGCCACAGAATAACATTTTTCAAACCATGTTCTGAGGAATCCTAAGTATTTTTAGAAGACTATTAAGGCCAGGAATGTGAAAGAATCTTGCAGTTGGTTAAATGCCAGTTGAGACAGGAGAGAGCATCCTATTAGTTAATTAACTACGGGTGTGCATAATTTCATTTTTAATTCATATTTCAGATGAAATCTATTTAATTTGTGTATACAAATCAATATTAGAAACATGCAGGAAAGGTGGACGTAATTTAAGAATTAAAACATTCACCAATCCTTTTTGTTAAGATTCTGTAACATTTGTATGACTCCCAAGGTCAGTTTAATTTTCAGTACAGTATAAGCATTAAGCAACTTTGGTAAAGCCAAAAGAGCATAAAGTGTTTAAAAAACAATGCTTTTTCTTTGGCCCAATTGCCATAAGGAAAGCACTGGGGGCAGGACTAGCAAAGTTAATGGGCAGGAGACTGAGAACGCAGCATTCTTAGAAATGGGAAGGCAAGGCCCGGGCTGTGGCGCAGGCGGGAGAGCAAGCCAGCTGCAATTAACTGCAATGAATCACTCTGACCAGGAGGTCATGAGTTCGAGGCTTGCTCGGAGCCTATGTTTGTCTTGTCTTTGTTCTATGTTAAAAGGCATTGAATGTTTGCCTATATGTGTAATGTGATCCGCCCTGAGTCCCCTTCGGGGTGAGAAGGGCGGAATATAAATGCTGTAAATAAATAAATAATAAATAAGGCCCGCTGTGGCAGGGAATGCAGAAGGCCCTGCCCTAAACTACATTTCTTAGAATGCAATGCTCAGCATCTGAAAGCCCCAGTGAGGGATGCAGCAGCCAACCATTTAGAGTCAGTCTAAAAACAATAAATAAAATTATAGAATCTGCAAAGAGGACTAAAGTAAGTAAGTAATAGTACAATTATGTGCTAAGTTAAAGTTATGTGGTTAAATGTGTATCATATAGACACACTGTTAGGCAGACATTCAAGGGAAGGAATGTTTTTGTCTAAACTTTAAAAAATCCCCCAAAAATCTGTAGATGTGTGAATCTTTCTGAAACTTCCGGGGATTGATGCCCAGGTTATCTTGTGTATTGTATATAAAATTGAAGTGGCTAACTTACATAGTTTTTTTTAAAGTGTTGTTTATAAAAACTTTGAAAATTTCCCAAAAATCTGTGGATAAGTAAAACATTCTGAAATTTGGCGGGCTGACAGTGGTACATATGTTTTACCATTGTAGTAAGTTTCACTCCAATAGTTTTAAAAATGAGGGAGAAAGAAGCCCCTTTCCCCAATTATAGTAATTAAGTGCAATAAATATAACAAAATAGTAATAATTTTTTTTACTCTCGTCATAGTAACAGATTTTTCACTAACTATACTTTAGAAATGCTTTAGAAATTAAGCATCAGCACCCCCCAGTTTTTAATAACCTTTGAACCATTTTTTTATGGATTGCACATCCCTAAAATCTCTCTAATGAGAATTCTTGCCCCTAGCATGAGAATGAGTTACCAGGAACATGCATGTATGTGTTGTATGTGTTTTCAACTATTTATTTATTTTAAAAAATCTTCAAAAGCTGACCATCTTGGGATGGTGAAACATTTTTATTTTAAAACACTCTATTTTCATAAGAAAGGAACAAATAAGGATTTACATCTAAAATTCACAATAATTCAGGATGTATATGGATCATACTTACCTAAATGAAGACAGACACAGAATTGGATGTCATTGTCTTATTTTAATATAGGCTCATATTATGTGCAGTTGCAGCACAGCTGTACTTTGTCACTCAGCATTACAATCTGTGAAATGTACAAGTTACAGAATAGCAGAAAGCTTTGAGAATTTCACTATAGTAATATTAGAAAGAGAGCCAGTGTGGTACCCTGCTTTCGGAGAGACCAGAGATTAAAATCTGACCAGCCCTGAAAACCCACTAGTGAGTTTGGGAAAATAATAGTCAGCCTCATAGGACAGCAATGGCAAACCTCCTCTAACAATCATGCTGCAAAAACCCCATGTTAAGTTCTCTTTAACATTACCATAAGTCAGAAATGGATTGCAAGCACAGTACCATCGTAAATAATGTTAGAAGAGAATAATGTCAAAGCTTCGCACCAGGGACACCTTAAAATCCATCCAAACTTTATTTGGAAAGAAATTTTTGTATTGAGCTGTAGAAATATTATTTTGGAACTGCACATTTCATGACTGGCAGTGCTTAAAAATCCCTAATAGCATTAGTGGGTTGTGATCTTCATGGTTTGCATAATTCTGCCAGCATGGGTGATTATGTAGATGTAGGAGTAAAATGGCTGCAGACAGCAGGAGAGAGATAAATGGGAGGAACAGCCATCTCTGTCAAGAGAGAAAGCTTTCCTGTTAATTTTGAATTGCTTGGTAGCTGGTGCAGTAGCTTTTTCTGGTGTCCGAGAGTTTTCTCTCTTTCATTCCTACCACAACTATACACAGTTCTAAAAAGTACCTTAAATAACATATTATTTCATAATATTGATGTAAGGTATAGACAGGATCCCAAAGTATAGACACCTGGGGTGAATGGACACTGGCCACTTAAACCAGGGGCAGTCTCTAGTGCAAAGGTTTGACATAATTCTCTCCTAATATTTGTGGTGAGGTGGTGTTTTCAAGTAGTCTCCAACATGGTGACCCTAAGGAATACACATAGAGTTTTCACAACAAGATTTTCAAAGGAGGTTTGCAAGTGTTGACTTCTGAAGCTGAGAGAGTATTACTTTATGCTCCAACTGGTCATAGAGTAGCTATGATGATAGCTAGATACACCCAGATGAACCTATAGTAGCACTGCATGGGCATTGAGATGCTCCTGCCTTGCTGGACTGTCACCTTGTCATCTGGGTAACTGCTGCCACCCTTTCCTGCCACTGAGTTCCTGTTCATTATCTGTCATGTCTTTGTTATCATAACAGGGCACCCCAATGACCAGCAAAGACAGCATAGATCTACCCCCTTCTGCTTGTTGATAACTCAAGCACCCCATTCTGACATTGCACACATGACCCCAATGGCAAGGCACTTGGAAAAAATGAAGCAAACTGTCCACTGTATATTATTTAGCATTTTTAAGGGAACAGCATTCTTCACTAAACCTAATGGCACATTGTTACCTAAGGGGCAAAGACCAGATTATCCTTTCTGTTTTCTCAAGCACCTGTAGTCAGTGGAGCTGCCTGACTGACGAATGATAGGGATGCCTCGCCTAGTCTAATTATTTTAACTATATTTCTGCAAGCTTTTGAAAATTAGGACATTTAATCTCAGTGTACCTTATTTAGGATGCTTACCAGATGATCAAGACATCACTGCCCAAGCAGGGAGCTTTGAAATGGTTGAACAGAAGCTCTCTGAAGCTTTAGGTGGTTTCACTGCCTATTACGGGGACAACCAACTGATTCCTAATCCACCTAAAATGCAGACATTAAGAACAGACAAGCATCTCGAGCTCTGAGGATTACCTGGGAAGAAATCCCACTGGAGCATTGCAACACACCAAAATACTTGGGAGTTACCCTAGACCCTTCTCTGACTTACAAGAAGCACTGCTTGATTATCAAGCAAAAAGTGGGTGCTAGAAATAATATCATACGAAAGCTGACTGGCACAACCCGGGGATCACAACCAGACACAGTGAAGACATCTGCCCTTGCACTTTGCTATTCTGCTGCTGAATATGCATGCCCAATGTGGAACACATCTCACCACATTAAAAACAATGGATGTGGCTCTTAATGAGACATGCTGAATTATCACAGGATGTTTATTCCCTACATCACTGAAGAAATTATACTTAGCCGGTATTGCACCACCTGAAATTTGCTGGGAAGTAGCAGCCAGCAATGAAAGAACCAAGGCAGTGACATCTCCTGTTCAGATATCAGCCAACACACCAATGCCTTAAATAAAGAAATAATTTTCTAAGATCTACAGAGATACTCATAGGAACACCTCAGAAAGTGAGAGTCCAAAAGTGGCAGGCTAAAACCCAGAATCCATGGCTGATGCCAAATGAGAGACTCCTTCCTGGGAACAGAGGAGACTGGGCAATTTGGAAGGCACTAAACAGACTGTGTTCTGGTACCACGAGATGTAGAGCCAACCTTAAGAAATGGGGTGTAGACATGTGACATGTGAGTGTAGAGAAGAGTAAACCACAGACCACATACTCCAATGTAGCCTGAGCCCTGCCACATGCACAACCTTCTTATAGCAACACCAAGTAGCCAGCTTCTGGTCAAAGGACATTTATCATAATGCCAAGTTTTAACTTTGTATGTGTTTTCAAATACATTACAACTGTACCCTCAGTTTGTTTCATGATAAATAAATAAAATCAAGCTCATCCCAAGACAATAAGAGTAAATTAAGTATTTGCTATTTCAGTGGCAATATGGTCACAACCATTTTGTCAGCCTAAAAAAGTATATTAAGAAACAAAGTAAAGCTGCAATGTTGCCTAATATATTCAAAGTTTGTTGTAAGTGATCTTCTCATAGTGAGCCAGGTCTTGCTTCCCAATTAAAATGTATGTACACAGCATATTTTAGACCATTTTAATCTATGGCTGCTACAGAAACCAGACCAATGGAACTAAATTATTGTTACTTTGGATTTCTCCTGGCTTACATGAATTGAGAAAATTGGCATTTTATTGTTAGTGTCCTAGGCCTTTTCCCTTCATTATTTTCACACTGTGCTTGCTGTCAGAAATTCTTTTAGCCATCTTTCTCCTTTTTTCCCTTGTCACAAATTCTCCTTGCTTGTTTAACTTTGAATTCTTAGTGATTTCTCACTGAAGCAACCTGTACAGATCTTTATAAAATGTCTTTATTTTCCTCCCATTCATCTGCTTCTTGAGTAGTTCAACAATCTACCAAAATAATCGCTTGTATCAGATAGATGAGTGAGCATGCCATAACACATACAATTGTATACAATACAACCTTGCTTCCCGCAGACTATAATAACAAAACAACTTACATTTGTGTGTGCCTCTGCATACCTGCATATATCTGCCAACATCTACTTATTTCAGAAAATCTCATTGTATACAATATAATGAAATCTAAATTTATTAAGCATTCTAAATGAATAATGCTGCTATTGTGTACAAAAATCCTCTTTTTTATAAAGAATTATTCAGTAATCCATCTATTATGCAGAAAACAAATAATGCACATGGCCCTGCTTCATACTAAAAGAAAATAATCACCACTTTTGACAGCACTCTGTAGTAATCAGATTGTTCCATACTTTTATTGGATTTCAGTGTTTGTGCCTTTAGATTTAAAGAAGTATGTGTGTGTGTGGGGGGGGAGTGTTGGGGGCTATCCACCTGCAGTTTGCCATCATTAGGATGTAGACACTGGATCATATGTTTCCATTGACAATCACTCCGATCCATTGTTGGACCATCTGCTTGCTAGCCCCTCTATCCACTCTCCACCCACAATCATCCCACTGAGATGCATGAATATCTAGATGCCAATTTCTCCTGCATTTATTTTCATCCACTCAGATTTTTCCCCAGCAGAAATAAAAAATGAGTTTGGTAAGGCCTTATTTATAAACACAATAAAAAATCCGCAATGACTGCAGTTTAAGAGGACCATGTTGTCAAGAAGCTATTAAAATAGGGAGCAGCTGACAAGACTGACCCCCATCTGGGAAGGTACACCACTGTAATTGCTATCCAGCATGAACTCTCATGTGTCTGCCAACTCCCTTACTGAATTTTGAAAACAATATATAGATAACTGAGCCCTTTCTCTTTGAGACCCACACTTCCAATTCTCATATCTAGTGCTCTCATCTTCCAATGAATAACCCACTGGGCTATGGTTGTGTTTAATGATTGCTGTAAGTGGGGCAAAGTATTAAAAGAAAGAAGGTACAGATTGTTGGCATAGGAAGATTACTATCGATCTCCCTTGTATGTCATGTTCACAGTACACTTTTGACAGATCAGTCTTCCTGGATAGATTAAGGTCAAGGAGTGTACCAAACCTCAGGGCTGCAAAGTGTGACAAAACTGATCTCACAGTTGTGTCTTGTCCTGGGTATGACCTGTTAAAAGAAATTCAATTGAGGCTAAGCACAGATGTGGCACAAAGCTACTAACAGTGGATATTGAGCTGTAGTCCAGGAACCATTTCCAGTGCTGTCCATTAATATGTCTTCCATGGGCTTACATCCAGCTTCCTGGATACAAGGAGATTTTATGACTGTCTGATGAACCTGGCTCTTGTCTTTTGTTTCTGGACAACTGAGTTTCATTTTGTCTTTTCACCGCCATTACAGAGGCATGGTGGGTTCGTCCTATCCTTCTCCTGGTTGTTGATTTCCAAAATCTCACTGGAGTGACTTTCCTACCAGAGACTGGAGCTATATGAATCACACAGGCTCTTGTTTTGGTTGAAGGAACATTCATAAGTTGAAAACTATATGTGTATGTGTATGTGTGTGTGTGTGTGTGTGTGTGTGTGTGTGTGTGTGTGAGAGAGAGAGAGAGAGAGAGAGAGATGGAACATATTGGTAAACAATTTCCTACATCTATTTTTTCTCAGGTCAGCAAGGGTTAGACACAAATGCTTCTTGGAAGTGGGTAATAGTGTAAATTTGGCAGAAAATGTCTTATTTTGCTATCATTGTTTCAAAAAGTATTTCAGAAATATTACAGGCAGCACTAGGTAAGTGGCTGGAATGCCCTGAGAAAGGAGAAAGTATAAAGCAGATCTGAACCCCAAAGCTAGACAGACTTCAAAATCCTTGCCATCAGCATCAAAGTTTCAGATACTCAAGAGACCAAGAACCTGAGATTTTCTGAGACCTCCCAGTCAATCATGTGATACTGTTGTATAAATAAGAAGCAGAGGGAGCCTCAAAACTGTCACTGTGAATGAAATTATTCTATTTAATCTGGAAGTTTCTGGCCTCAGGTGGTGAAAATGTCTCTCTGTTTTTTAGTTCCTTCCTATGTGGTGTAAGACTAGAGAGGATTCACAAAACAGTAGCTGAACAGCTAAAGGGTTTGGGCTGAGATGAGACATTGTGTAAGAAATGGTTAAGCTGAGAAAAGAGAAGGATAAAGTGGGATACTGTTTTAAATACATAAAACGTTGTGGAAAGCCATGGGGATCAATTGCCCATTATGGCCACAGAGAGTGAGGAAAATGGCAATGGTCTTTAATTAAGAAGTCTGAGAAAATGCAGACTGAATATCAGGAAGACTTTAATAACCATAAAAATAGTCAGGTAATGGAAGAGATTACCAAGGGAGGTTTTATGAAGTACTAAAATAGGTTATGAAGGCTACAATCTGCAGGCCACTTACTTCCAGTTAAACCACCTGAGCCAATTAGGAGCAAGCGGGCTTTGCTTAAGTGGTTTGTAGAAGGGAGCTATAAACATCTGCCAAGAGAGAATTATGAATAATTGGCCCTGCTTTAAAGAAAGAGGATGGCCTTTACAGGATTGCTTTTTAGATATATCTTCTTATTCCTAATATTAGCTTGATCCTATGAGACATGCAGAATGATTGCTGAATACAGACAATGATTTACAGAGATGGATGAGTGCTTCTAGATTTAGGGTCTTTGGCATCTATGGAACTTCTTAACCAAAGAACTCCACTGTCATAATCTGGAAAATAGAAAAATATATTTCTATTCTGTGATTTTTTTTGGTTTATGTTTACTCAAGTGACTGTTCCTTTTTTGCCTTATTATTAAGTAAAAGGAACATTTGTATGAAGGGTCTTCAGAATATTTCCACACTTTTATATTTTCCTTGGAAATGATCAGGGCAGGAGGGGTAGTAATTTGTCACATTTGAGGGTATCATGTAACTAGTCTGTCTGGCAAAACAGCTGACCTTGCAGTTTACTATAAGAATTGTCATGCTGAAGATGGCTGTGCACCAAAGAAGAACAGCATGCTGTAATATGTTTTTTGTGAGCAGAAGGTGTGCCATGAGCACAAATTCATCTGCATGTATGCTCAGTATGGGGATAAAGTTCTCTCTCATGGAGTCATCTATAAGTGGATTGACATCTTCGAAAATGGCCGTTCTAGTGTGGACCCCCAGATCCATTTTTCAGGAGCCTCCTTAATTTGGTAGGGGAAAAAAATCTGTTTTTCAATCAGGCAACTAATGGATCCAGGAAGATATGGCCCATCATTTTAGGGCATCAGTTTTAAGAAGTCATCATTTCTGAGATTGTTTCTCTTTATATGCTTCAATAAAACCTGAATTGAAGGCATCAGATTGAAGAAACCACGCTTTTTGGGATCCTTCCTCCTTATATCCTTCAATAAGACCTGGATTAAAGGCATCAGATTTAGGAAACTACCCTTTCTAAAATTGTTTGCCCTCAACACCTTTTTCAATGAAGCCGGGTTAAGGCACCCCTTTAAAACACTTATTTCAATGACAGCCACACCACCTGAAGGAATATTAGCCATTCTTTAAAAAAAGATATATATTACCTCTTCATTTCATAGTGGCTTTAGAAATGATAAGATATGTCTACTCCATGTTTGAAGCTTGCCTTGTGTGAAGGGTACCATCAGTGGCAATTTCTTAAGTGTGTAGAAATTAAACTGCTTATTTATTGCTATTTGAGCCAAAAAGCAAACCAACCCATGCATAGCTGTGAGCAGTACTGAGAATTTAGATCACTGATTTATCTCTCTCAGAAGCCTGCTTGTAACAGAAAAATGGAAGCCCAGCTTGACTAAAAGACACATCATTGCTTTTTTTTCTGATCTGATTGGGTCAACAGGCAGGGCTCACAGGGAAACCACATCTGCGCCTACAGCTACCTCTCCATGCTCCACCGCCTCTTCTCACTCCACATGTATCCGGAAGAAACCAAAAGCAGTTGTTTTTGTCAGCCACATGATCTGTTGTAGCTGGGAAAAAATAGTGACAGAGCCTGTGCCATTACAGCTGGCCAAAACAGCCAGAGCCTGTTTTGAAAAACGAATCTGTTCACAACCCTGGTATAGAGAGCTATCCAGACATCCAGCTACAAACATGACCACAAAGAATGAAGAAAAAACCCTGGAACTGATTCACAAAAACAGAAAAAATAACAGTCAAAGAGCTTGCAGAAAAGCTGAATGTGAGTGTTGACACTATCTATGCCCTAATTCATGACAGCTTTAAGTTCAGTAAAGTGCATGCCTAAGTAACTGACAGAGGAGCATGAACATAAGCACAAGCAGTAAGCAGATGATAGCAGTGCGTCAATGACTATATGTTCGACCAAAACCATTTTATTTCTGATGACATTAAAAAGTTGGTACAATACTGGAAAAAATGTATCGCAAAGGAAAGTAACTACAGTAGAGTCTCACTTATCCAAGCTAAACGGGCCGGCAGAAGCTTGGATAAGCGAATATCTTGGATAATAAGGAGGGATTAAGGAAAAGCCTATTAAACATCAAATTAGGTTATGATTTTACAAATTAAGCACCAAAACATCATGTTATACAACAAATTTCACAGAAAAAGTAGTTCAATACACAGTAATGTTATGTTGTAATTACTGTATTTACGAATTTAGCACCAAAATATCATGATATATTGAAAACATTGACTACAAAAATGGCTTGGATTATCCAGAGGCTTGGATAAGCGAGGCTTGGATAAGTGAGGCTCTACTGCATGTAGAAAAGTGATGTAATTTGTTTTTGACATTATAATAATAAGGTTTTGAAAAGCACAGAAAGACCCCTCATATATGAATACAAATTACTTTTCCAAATGAATTCTCTCTCAAAGTATGCTAAATGTATTTTCTTTCAGTATTTACATCTATTTGGGTATATATTTGAGCCAAGGTCTGTTTGAGCCAAGGGCATTCAGGAAATGCAGTGGAGTGTGCTTTAAAACCACAACTTCCAGCAGCCCCATCTCACACAACCAATAGAAAGGGATAATGTGTGTTGTACACACATTGGCATTAGGTTTCTAAGGCTCCCCGTCCAAAAATTGTGACATAAGTTTTATCTCAAGCATCTCTGGAAATACAACTGATTCTTTCCATTAACTAAAGCTACATCTACCAGTGCTTTGTTCAGCTGGTTGTTGTTAGAACATGAAAGTTATGTTATAAAGCAGGGTGATCAAACAGCTGCTGGACTGTATCTCCAAACAAATAATTTACTTTCCACATCATTGATATTCCAGTATAAAGTTTTGCTTTTGTTTTATTTTGATTTGTTCTTTTTCATATTATCACTGTTCTGCTGTTTCTCTTTTTGTGTTTTTGGTCCATTGAATTTGTCCCATTTCTTTTAGATATGCAATGTCTTATTTGTGTACTTGGACTTCTTTGCACTGAATTCCTTTCCTGCACTCAGCATGAGGGCAGGAAAGTGCTTTGCTCCCCTTCAGTTAAGGGAAAGATAAAATAGTCCTGGCCGGGACTTCTTGTGGGTGGAGACAGAGGAAGCCGACTCCCCATCCTGCTTATTCCTTTATCGTTGCTGTAGACTGAAAACATCTCCAGGAAGCTTTCCGATATGTAAGTAGGGTGGGGGTAGTGTGGGCCTATCAATGCTACCAGTCTGCACCCCCCTCTCCCTGGTACTATCTCCTCTGCTCCCGTCGCCTTAACAGCAGTGGCTGTGGTGGCATTTACTTACTTAGGCGATCCCTCGTAGTTCGAGGACGATAGTCTTCCATCCTTGGTGTCTTGGGGGTGGGTTCTTAGGTGGCTGAAGAGACCTATTCTTGACCCTCATATTCTCCCGGAGTGAGGACATCGGTTTCCAGGTGGAAGGCGGTCCCGGTCGGGGTTGACTTGACGGGCCTTCCTCTTGGCACATTTCTCCCTTAAGCCTTCCATTCATGCCTCTTTGAACTCCGCAGCACTGCTGTTTACAGCTGACCTCCAATTGGAGGGCTTCCCAATTCTCAGTGTCTATGCCACAGTTTTTAAGGTTGGCTTTGAGCCCATCTTTAAATCTCTTTTCCTGCCCACCAACATTCCGTTTCCCATTCTTGAGTTCGGAGTAGAGGAGCTGCTTTGGGAGACGGTGATCGGGCATTCGGACAACATGACCAGTCCAGTGGAGTTGATGGCGTAAGAGCATTTCTTCAATGCTGGTGGTCTTTGCTTCTTCCAGCACGCTGACATTTGTCTGCCTGTCTTCCCAAAAGATTTGCAGGATTTTCCTGAGGCAACGCTGATGGAAACGCTCCAGGAGTTTGGTGTGACGTCTGTAGACAGTCCACGTTTCACAGGCGTAGAGCAGGGTTGGGAGGACAATGGCTTTATAAACAAGCACCTTGGTATCTCTACGGATGTCCCGGTCATCAAACACTCTCTGCTTCATACGGAAAAATGCTGCACTCGCAGAGCTCAGGCGGTGTTGTATTTCAGTGTCGATGTTGACTTTTGTGGAGAGATAGCTGCCAAGGTAGCGGAAATGGTCAACATTTTCTAATGTTACACCGTTAAGCTGTATTCCTGGCTTTGCTGAGGGATTAGTTGGTGCCTGTTGGAAGAGCACTTTGGTTTTCTCAATGTTCAGTGAGAGGCCGAGCTTCTCGTATGCTTCTGTGAAGGTGTTTAGAGTGGCTTGTAGGTTCTATAACAGATATTGTGGTGGCATTTACAGGCTCGAGACTGGGGTGAGCGGGGGTGATACCTGGGGGGGGGGGCAGTGGCTCATCTCTTCCCCTACATCCGGTGGGACCCTTGCAAGCCTGATGGCACCCATGGCCTCATCTTCTTGTCTGTTGCAGACGGGGATACTATGGAAGCCTGCCATTATTATCCTCCTGCTGTGGTCTTGCCACACACTGTGTTTTCATGGGGCCCGCCCCCTCTCTTTGGATCATGGCAAGGGACGGTGGTGGGTTCACCATGCGGATGCCCCCCATTCCCTCCTGCCATGCCCCCCAGCATTTATCCATCTTTTTATGATGGTGTGAAGGAGAGGTGAGCCTTAAATTTGTGAGAAGATCACACAGAGATTGATTGGTAACATAATAAAAGTTGCCCATAGTTAACCCACACTAGTGTGTTGTCTAGTGATTTCACTGGTGGGAGAGCAAATGGCTTAGTTGCTCTGATAGATGGCTTCCTCGTGTAAAAGATGGGGTAGTGCTATCTAAACAAAGTCTTATTGTCTCTGATTGATCACCTACTCTTGGGGATAGATTGAATGAATAGATATCTAGACCCCCTTCAGATCTCCCCCAGTGGTTTCATGTAGACCTGTGACTTTAACATTGTCACCACATTTTTTCTCTTGCATGATTTGGAACATCTTTGCCAGACAAAAAGTCAGTGAAGCTTTGACAGCTTGCATAATGTGTTTTATTCTTTGGAGTTTACCCAAAATGGCTATTGCTACTTGTTGTATGCATTCATCTTAAAGACATAAAGTTCTCTCCTGCTTTTGCTTGAATCGTTCCATGCCACTGTGTTCTCTCTACTTCCGATTTCAGTTCAATTTCGATGAAAATATAATATCTTTAAAAACTGCTGAACACATACAGTGAAAGAGAATCTCTGGAGAGTTTGCATATCAGCCTCTTAGACATAATTTTTCAAGTCCCTGAAATAAAAACTGAGTTGGCCACCTGAGACAATAGAGAAGGTTTCTAAGCAAACACATTTTCCTTTACAAATTTCTGCCAGTAGTGGTAGAAAATCCCACTGTGGATTTTTTTTTATTGATATATATATAACAAAAAATCCACATATTCTTTGAAAAAGTACCACGATAGGCCTTGGATTCAATCTGCTCTGAAGTGTCTATTTCTTATTTCTTATGAGTGCTTTTCATGTTAGGAAATTAAATCTGTGAATTCTTCTCTTAAATATGTATGAAAATGTTAACCAATTATTCTTCTAGTTTCATTTTCTTCTTTGTTGACTTTATTTCTTTCCAACTTGTTTTCTAAAAAAAAATTTAAAATAGAAATTAGTTTTTTAAGATCAAGAATAGCTTTTTAGGTCTTATGAGTGGAGCGGTCCAAGAGGATTCCAACTTGGGAGTTGGAAAATTCACAATTTGTTATTTTCCTACCTTCCATGTTTGGACCAATACATTTTTTTAAAAAAAAAAATATCTGAAGTGAAACACATGATATTTCTGCTTCTTATTGCATCTTCAGAGTTATATATAAACTACTCTATGAACTTGTGCATAAGTTGACCTTATTTATAAGTTGAGGGTAGGTTTGGGGGTCAAAATTATAGATTTTGACCCCAAAACAGAGGTAGGAAGAGAGGGAGATCTGTTCTACATGTAATCTGTAATGATACATTGATATAATGTGATGGAATTATCATGAAATGTGAACATGGACATGCTAAATGGATGAAACTGAATGTAGGCATGCAATATTATTGTTATTATTATTTACAAATTGCTTCTATTTAAACCTAGCTTCTTACTAATTCTTTAGGAACACCACAGTAACAAACTCTCGGGCATGGAAATAAGTAAGATGAGGAATAAGAAAGCATAACTTTTCTTTTCAATTCAAATTTGATATAAAGTAATCTTAAAAGTTGCTCATTTTTCATATTTAGAGGTGGAAAGACTGTGAGATTAGAGTGGTTATCTCTTAAAAATCCATGTTTCAGTCTCCAGTCCATGTGTTCAATTAACTAAGTATTCAATTAAGTTTGTCATCTCTTTTAACAATAAAAAAGCTATATGGCAGTCAGAAACAAAAGCCAGACATAGTTGTAGCTCTTGAATTTGAGGGAAATGTCAATTACTTTTGAAAGATGTATTAAAAGCTGAAAATCCCATACTTGCAAGAAAAATAAAATTTACAGATATGTCCTTACTAGATTAAGAACCCAAAAAAGGGACATTTCAAAAATTTTGCACATTTACTAAATGGGAGAGAGTCAGATGTAAGATAAAATGTTTGCCTACTGTGACTTCTGAAGAAACATTTTGCATAAGTCCCTTGTCTTAAAATGAACATGTCAGTCTCATAGGCTTACTTTCTCACAAGCTCTATAAGGTTCAGGGCTGGGATGTGAGATTCAGTAACCACTTTCTGAACACATCTCTATAGGAATGGAAAGAACATGTGAAAATGTTGAAAAATGATTTCTTCAAGTCAGAGCCACCGAAGATGAGAATTCTAGACTGATGACAATCTTTAAATTTTTGCAAAATTCTGTGTAAAATTCACACCTATTTATTATCTGTGCTGGTTACATTATTTGAGCAATCTTTGCTCAAAATAACTAAACTGCAAATAGTTCTCAACGACTGTCGTTTTCAAATAGCTAAACTCCTGTGTTGCTTCTTCTGAGAATAAAATTTGCAAGAAATTGCATTAATTTCCTCATCCCATACCAAAGCAAGATGTAGAAATAATTTGTTTTCTTTGGATTTCACTGCATGCAGTGAAAACATGGTTATGTGCCCAAGCTTTTGATGAGTAAATGACAAAGTTGACATGGCGTGATTTAAGCATGAAGCATGAGGATCTCAGGCGAATAGAATTAATTATATATACGTTTTTAAGGTTTTTATAATGTGTTTTAACAATGTTATTAATGGATCTGTTTATATTGTTTTGTTTTTATTATTGTATTTTGGGCATTAAAATTTGCCAATTTTTGTAAGTCGCCCTGAGTCCCCTCGGGTGAGAAGGGTGGGGTATAAATGTAAATAAATAAATAATGCATATAATATGTCAGTTTAGCATGTTATTCTTTTTTCTAAAATGATATACTGCCTGAGACCATAATGCACTATCCATAGAGCTTCCTCACCACATTCAGATTTACTTTGAACTTTGGGAAAATAAACAGTTTGACTGGAAAAATGAATCCACATTTAATCCGAAAACCTGAAAGTAACCATTTGATTTAAAAACAACAACGAAGTTGTATATTAAAGTGAAGCTCTGACTAGAACCCTTCTTACTAAAATATTTGTGTGTGTGTGATAACACAATTTGTGGACCACGTACAATTCACCAAAAATATTTTGTCATGTCTGCTGCCGAAGTGGCTACTGCCAAGTTTTGCTAACACAGAAATGGCAAAAAGCCATAATTTTCCAGAAAACAAATTTGTGTAGAAGTGCAATTTTGCTTTAACAGAAGAGTGCAATTCATATTCTTACCATCATTTTTTTTTACTGCTGGAATACTTTTCTACTGCTGGGATTCAGTGGTGCAGAAGAAAATCAGCAAAGGATGCCCCCTCCCTAAGAGTTCAAAGAGTGTGCTCTTTTCTGCTAGGAAGCTGTGTATCTCTAACCTACAGTCTAAAGTGGTTAAAAAGGTCCTGCAAAAAATGAAAATATGGAGAGAAAATATCATCTATAGAGCTATGCCAAGTAATTAATTGCATTCCACAACCTTTGGCTGTTGCCAAAATGCAGTCCACTTTTCTGTTCTCATGAGTATCGCTAGTATATCATTTATAAACTTCCTGTGTGGTATATCTGTAGTTTGTCCAAACTAAAAGAATATATGCAAATTGATGGAGTAATAACCAAGAGTCAAATGCATAATAATTCCAAATGCATAATAATTTGTAATAATTATAATAATAGTGTATCTGATTGGACATAGGCTGAATTCATTAGAATAAACAGTAAACTCTGAATGATTGTATGGTAGATATGCACCTTCCCCACTGCCAATGTCAAGCATAATGCAACTACTAAACAAATTTATCTAAACCCTTTAAGTGTTTTTTCCCCCTTTGAATCAATTATTAAAGAACAGATCCAGCATAGACCAATATGGAATGGTGGTAATAAATAAAAAAGTCTAACTAAAGTCAAAGACAAAGATAATGTTGTGCACATAATGAAAACCAAGCAAATGCAAAATATTTTGTAAAGTACAGTCTCAAAGCCACAAACTATTTCTGCCTCATCAAGCACAACCCAAAGAACTAGGATGAAGAACATAAGTTCAGCTTTCCTATTGCTGGCATTTGTTTGACCTGTGTTCATGAAGTTTAATGAAATCTAGAGTGTTGCCATACATTATAAATCAGCCATGGTTGTTCACAGAATTCCCTTGGTTAGAGTCACTAATTTCAGTGGACTAAGGAGCCTTCTGTTTGGTTAAATTAGTGTACAAATGTGCCAGATGCTTGAAAACTAGACTACTATAGCCAATTTCTTTTGTTTCATTTTAATTTTAATTTTGGCATAAGTCGTGCATGGTATGTTGTCAAAGGTTTTCATGGCCGGAATCACAGGGTTGTTGTGTGTTTTCCAAGCTGTATGGCCATGTTCTAGAAATATTCTTTTGCAAACTTCATGTCCTGGCTTCTTTCTGCCTGGGGAAATCCTTTGTTGAGAGGCATCAGTTGCCCCTGATTGATGCATGTCTGGAATTCTTCTGTTTTCAGAGTGTTGTTCCTTGTTTACTGTTCTGATTTTAGACTTTTTAATACTGGTAGCCAGATTTTGTTCATGTTCATGGGTTCCTCAAACACGAATCAAGGAACATGAAAGGCACTGCAGACTAACTCAACCAGAGAAGTCAGCCATAGCAGAGCACTTGGTGAACCAACCTGGACACAGTATATTATTTGAGAACATAGAAATGCTGGACCAATCTAACAACCACCATGTCAGACCACACAGAGAAGCCATTGAAATCCACAAGCATGTGGACAATTTCAATAGAAAGGAGGAAACCGTGAAAATGAACAAAATCTGGCTACCAGTATTTTAAAAAACTCTAAAATCAGAACAGTAAACAAGGAACAACACTCTGAAAACAGGAATTCCAGACATGAGTCAATCAGCGGCAGCTGGTACCTTCCAAAAAAAAAAAAAGATTTCCCCAGGCAAGAAGAAGGCAGGACATGAAGTTTGCAAGGCCAATAATGCTAATCAAGGTGATTAATTACAACATGCACACTGGCCTCCAACAGACATGACTTCTTTCTCCCACCCCATACCGTCCACAGATATATAAACTTTCCTTGCTTAGTTTTTACTTACTTACTTCTGGAACATGGCCATATAGCCCAGAAAACACAACAATCACGCATGGTAGTCAGTTGCTGTAACGCTAAGAAGTTGTGGCACAGGCTGTTGAGCAGCTGCAATAAATCACTCTGACCATGAGGTCATGAGTTCAAGGCCAGCCCGTGGCGGGGTGAGCACCCGTCAATTAAAAATAAAAAATAGCCCCTGCTCGTTGCTGACCTGGCAACCTGAAAGATGGTTGCATCTATCAAGTAGGAAATAAGATACCACTTATAAAAAAAAGTGGGGAGGCAAGTTTAACTAATTTACAACCTGGAATGAGGAAGTGCTGTCAGAGTGGATGATGAAGCAGCTGCTCCCCCCTGTGGCCAGAATTGAACATCCACTCAGGAGAAGGTTAAATTGCTTCTGCGTCTGTCTGTCTCGGTCTCTGTTTGATGTGTTTATGGGCATTGAATGTTTGCCCTATGTGTGTATAATGTGATCCGCCCTGAGTCCCCTTCGGGGTGAGAAGGGCAGCATATAAATACTTAAAATAAATAAATAAATAAATAAATAAATAAGAAGTTCCACTAAGTTAAATTTTTAAGGAATCACAAATATATCACCCATGGTCCAAGGTATGTTGACCCACAAGTTAGAATAGCTTAATTTCTGGTTCATGACAATTTAATAAGCATGTATTAAATTTTTGCCGTTTTTCACATATGAGTTTTTCTGCTACATTAACGTTTTTTATTTTTTAAAAATGCATGATCACAAAACAGATATTCCTTTCTCTCCCCCCCCCCTCCCTTCAATGTGTATGTTGGAGTTGAGAATAATGCCACAAATTTTCGACAAATTCAAATGTTCAAAGAATAACTAATTTGTAATCTATGCATTCTCTAGTCTAGAGGTAGATCACTTTAGTTGTGAACAATCTATCAGCAAGACTTCCAACAATTTTTACTCACATGCATATGCTACTACTTTCAATAGGATCAGCTAACATAAACATAAAGTCTTTCTAATGTTTTGAAAATAATTACTTTTACTATGACAAAAGTTCATTTCATGAAATATTTTCCAAAGAGCAAGATATGAATATAATCCATCCTTCCTCCCCTGATCTAAAAGCAAAAAAACAACATACAGGGTAGGGAAATCTCATCAGTTCTGGACTGGCAGCATGTCCGGAGGCAGGATCTGAAGGACAACAGTTATTGAGTGATAAAATTCATTAAATGAAATATTTGAAAAGTAAACACAGCAAGCAGAGAATCTAGGAAACTCAGCAGGTGATCAGTGTGCCTCAGGCATTAAAACATATTCTGGACAAAAGGCTAGGAAATGCACCATGGATAACTCTAATTGATGTCACCCATCATGCATATTTTATAACTGTGCCTGTGCTTCAATACTTTGGAAACTCATCAAGTAATAAAAGGGAGGAAATGCAAACATGCAATGCTTATGAAATAATATACTTATTGAAATTACTATTCAGGAAAGGGTCACAAAGACACTTTACATATTATCCCCAGAAGCTAACTTTTTAAAAAGTAATTTGGCATTTTTGCTCTGACAATTAGAATTATCATTCATTGCAGAGTTCATATTTGGTGAAGTTAGGGCTTCTGCCTTAGAATGTGACTGGACAATCCAGCCATGTAGCATGTTAAGGAAGGCTCATTTTGACAATGTCTGAGAAACATGAGAATAACAGCAATATGGCATTTACTTCTGCTAACTCACAGAATTTTGGAAGCATCTGGAATCATCTGGAAGGGGTCCATTGTATGTCTCTTTTCCTTGCCAGTTTATGCTTCAAGCTGTTCCAAAAACAGAAGGTTAAAAATAATACACATATCATCAAACCAATATATAGTAAAGAATAAATGATACAGAACTAAAAGTTATAGAGTTAAGATGTCCCCAAATGTGACATCAACATCTTTCTTAAATAATATAGCAAGAAATAAAAATAAACCTTTCTAAAGAAAAAATGTCCTTTGTGAATACTGCCCAGGGCATATCAGCAAAATGACTTCTTTTCTCCATCAATATCCATGCTTATAACAGTCAAAACAAGTCAAGTTATTTGGCATAATTTGCAGAACATCCCATAAGCACCTCTTTCCCACCCTAGTAGTAAAACTACCATAAGAAAAAAACCTCTTAACAATTTTACTACCTTTTTATGACACACAAATCCTGCCGCCTGAGATGGCTCCTCATTTTTCTAAATGACAGAGCCAATTATGGGTGCATGTTGAAGAAAGTGGTCTTTCATGAGCTCCAAGCCCAAAATGTATTTCCTGGCCCTCTAATGTTTGAAGCACAATGAATCCAGCTTCAAAAACCCAATAGGTTGTCTGAGAAAACATATTAAGAAGCAGTAGAGCTGTTTCATTTATGTTTTTAAATAGTTCTCAAGGACTAATAGTAGGTGCTATGAGATTCTAGTCTCACATTTAATATGTTGTTTATCCTACATAGCCTTAATTGAAAGTAATTGAACTCAATATAACCTGCATCTGAGTAAACATACATTTGATTGCTTTGTAGGACATATGTAACAAAGACAACTGGCTAAAATAAGTAGTCGAAAGGAGAATCAGTCATGTTTTCTCTTCTGAAAAGCCTAGATCCAACGAGAGTTAATTACTTTGGAGAGAAACTTTGGAATCTGGTCTAAAAGATGGAGTGGATGCACAACCACAATGACTTAGGTGCCACTAGTCTATACTTGTGTGTAGGAAGACCCTTTGAAATGTCTTCTTAGACCATTCTTCATTTGTGGAGACTGACTGTATCCTACCCTCTCAAAAATGACAGAAAACAATTAGATTCTTTCCTCCTCTTGGTAGCAATAGGAAGCTCAGAAATATGGCAAATTGACCACAGTAGGAGACCATCAATATCTATTACACTAGCAGCATGTGTGCTTGATATCGATAGTGTCTCCTGATTCACATCTATTTCCTTCATCGTCTTCTTTTTGGGATCAATCTCACCTCAGCTTGGTGAGAGAAGAACATCTTGATCTTTTTAATTTAATTTTTTTCTACAAGACCATGGAGAATTTTTTTTCTGATAACATGATAGTCACCCTGTTTTTAATTCAGCAAGAAGTTGTTGGCACAGGAATGCAGCAAGGGATACTACTATACCTTTCAATTTTTGATGAAGAAACTGTGATGATAAAATATTTGGTGCACATGAACCTTAAGCAATAAGATTTCTGAATACTCATACACTGAGCATTCTCTTGTAGAATTTGGGTTGTATCCTAGCCTGTCTCCTGTCACACCTAAAGTAAATGCCATGCATTCTATATGATTACATCATGTAAATATCAATATGTTATGATCCGCTATCTGATATAGTATGCTACTGTGATCTGTACTAGCCAAGCATGTCAGTTATGTTTTCTTCCACATATGAATAAATATCAATTGAGTTCCATCTTTCCATTTATTTATGACTAATATGCAAAGGTCTGATTTTTACTGGAATTACACTGTATAGGAGGGAAAACATTTATTTATTTATAGCCTTCTAATGCATGGGTAGGAATCTTATTGGCTATTTTGATTGGCTGTGGCATTTTGGAGCCTCAGTCATAGGCATTGCATATCCCCTCTTACCTAAGATCTTTTTTTTTTTTAAAAAACTGCAGGTGTCAGAGAGTCAAACTGGGACCTTACACAAAAATGCTTATGGTCTGACCCAAGACTATCGTCTCTGTCTTATTGCCATTTGAATGTATAAAAGATAAATTTGAAGAGATCATGTAGGTATCAATCCCAGGTACAGTCTTAAGTAAGTAATGGCATATCAAGTTATATGCAGTAGATATGAAATAGCCCCATATAAAATTGTGCATCCATTACTGGGAAAAGATATAAGAAATGGAGTAGAGACTATGTGCAATAATGGAGGAGACAGATAGTAAAGCCAGCTGGTGTATTTTCTCCATGAATTTGGTGTCTAATCTGTTCTATCATGTCTATTCCTTGTCTCAAAACTAATGCTGATAGGATGAAATCATGTCCCCTGCTCTCAGACCTCTTTTTGTTTTATCCAGGCATAAGCTAATGTTGTATTCTAATCTTTCTATCTCCAGGTAAAGTTACTAAAAGTAAAAGTAAAGGTTTTCCCCTGATATTAAGTCTAGTTGGGTCTTACTCTGGAGGTTGGTGCTCATCTCCATTTCTAAGCCAAAGAGCTGCCGTTGTCTGTAGACACCTTCAAGGTTATGTGGCCGGCATGACTGCATGGAGCACTGTTACTTTCCCGCCAGACTGGTACCTATTGACCTACTCATATTTGCATGTTTTTGAACTGTTAGGTTGGCAGAACCTGGGACTAATAGTGGGAGATCACCCTGCTCCCGGATTTGAACCACTGACCTTTTGGTCAGCAAATTCAGCAGCTCAGCAATTTAATCCACTGTGCCACCGGGGTCTCCTAAGTTACTATAATAAACAATATTTTTTCCACTCTAAAAGCTCTTGCTGCTAATTCCAGCTTCACCCAGCTATTTCCAACATATGTAACATGTGGCATCATGACATAAAGACATCCAGACAATGTGGCTTCTACTGATAAATCTCTAGATCAGAATTGTGCTGGAAAGGTTCTTCATTCCCCACTTCGTAGCTAAATATCAATAATTGGCTAGCATCTTATCTCAAATTGAAAAAGGTCAGGTAAAAAAGAAGCTTTTATCTTGTTATACTGATGCACTCAATTTGTAATGTAACATTGAGGTCGTAATGGTAGTTGTGAGTATATGCAAAATAAAGTCTTAACAGAACTCCATTTGTTCATGATCACTGAAGAAAAGTGTAAAATATGCATTTGTTGCCTCTCCCTGATACCAAACATGTTTTCAACATTTTTGGTATCAGGGATTTGCATTTAACTACTGATGGCATTTCCTTATAGACATTTCATCCTTTGTGACCAAACTGCATATCTTTATAATGATTCTAAGTTGCCAATTTGGTCACAGTTACAATCCAACATGGCACAAATAGGAAATAAATGAAGAAAGAAAGGGAGAGAGTGCTGCACTTCCCCCAAAGGATCTCTGATGGTGATGGGATGGGGGCAAGAGAGATAATTTTCCTTTAAATGAGTTTAATCATAGTTAAGTAATGCTGGACCACCAGAATATTTGTTAAATTGAATGGAGATATAAGATGTAACAGAGGTAATTTGTCAGGCTGAGAAAATTCAGAAATGATTTAATTTTCCTCACATGCAAATTTTACCCTACTGCCTCTGCAAAGAATGCTAAGCACATTATTTATCCCCTGACATCAGTAATAGCTGTATTTCCATGAGAGCAAAGTCAATAAGGTGTGATGTTGCCACTATACTCAGATGTATTGTACTGCATTCATTCCAGATACATATGTGAAGTTTAACAAATAGTTTTTTTCATACATTACTCCCACACTCACAGTATATTGTGATGCAGACAAATGATGCCTATTTGTACATTAATCCAAACCAAGCCTCTTGCTTTCTTTAAGGGTGAAATTGTCTACTTGAGAGCATGTAATTTTGGGGTCAGACATATCAACATTTTGTGACAACCTCTAATGATGTCACATGGAGGGCTTTGATGAAGTCACAAGGTTGAGTTTTACAGATGATAACTAGCACAATACATTTCAAATCAACCCAGTAAATCTAAACATAATTCATTCATTTTTTTAAAAAAGCATTATACACAAAAATGAGAACATATATCTTTGGATAAATTTTAAGTTCCATCAATTACCACAGAATAGGTAAAAGAAGAAAAACACAAAATTGAGAATAAGAAGGCAAAGGATGATTAGGAAAGTTAAGAGTAGAAGAGAAAGAGAAGGTGATGTTATGTTGAAGCATTGAGAGCCCAAATGCAGCTAGGGAAAATTAATCAAATGGGGAAGAGCAAAGAAGATTGGGACAACTTAACCAGGATTTGTGAGGATAGAAGGGGAGAAGGTAAAGAGGACTGAGTAGGGGAAGAGAAGGTAAGTAACAGGAAGAGAGGAACTGGGGAAATATTAATTTAGGACAGTGTTTCAAAGTGTACAAAAAAGAAGATGGAGGGGGAAGAGACACAAAAGGATGAGAGAAAGTAGAAGATGTGTGTGCATGTGTTGTGGGGGGAGCTATCTAGAAAATGGGTGGGGAATTAAATCAAGAACTGGAAGAGAACAAAGTGAATTGTTATAGCAAACATGAAAAATAAATACTAGAAGTGGGCATTTTTTCATTAGTCCTCATAAGTCGTATTAAATTTGTTAAATTTGTACTTTTGAGGTGATATCTGACACGTGGGCGTGACACACACCAAAAATTTAAGAATTAAGACTTACTCAATACTTTTTTGTTTGTGTTTTGTAAATTTCAGAAGTCTCCCAAAGTCAGTTTTATTTTCAGTACAAGCAAGCAAAGCAAAGCCAAAAGGGCTGTCTTTTCTCTTTAAATTAGGAGAGGGAAAGCAGGGAGCAGTGTTTGCTCAGAAAGAAAATACAGAACTCTGGGAAGTGTAGTTTGGGAAGGTGAGGAGCCCTATAGCAGAGAATGCAAAAGGCTCTGCCCTAAATTACATTTCCCAGAATTCTGCTCACATCAGAAAGCCCCAATCAGCAGCCAGGCAAAGTTCCAATGAATGGTTGAATCTGCAGAGAAGAAGACTGACTGATACTTCAATACAAGTAAGTAAATCAGTGCTGGGCTGGGAAGAAATTCCTAAATGGATGGCTCTTGGGGATGCCTTCCAACTCAATAGGGGAAGCATATTAATTGGTTTAGAGAATGGATGGCCATCTACCAGGAGAGTTTTGATGCTACCATTCCACCTGAAAGAAGGAATTGAACTAGATGGCTCTGGGGGGGGGGGGGGCACTCCAACTTTAGCATTAAATGGCAATGTAGAATTTGTTAATATTTGTTTCTATTGGTTAATATGAGAGACATTCAATGAGACAACTGTTGTGACTTTAAGACATGTTTTTGTAAACTTTTTTAAATCTTCTAAAATCAGCAGATGAATGAATATTTCTGAAAGTTAGGGAGAATGATCCACTGTTATTTTGTGCAATTGTATATAAAGTTCAAGGAGACCGCTCTGGCAGGTTTTTTTTTTAATGTTTATAAAAATTTAGAAATTCCGCAATGATCTGTGGATAAATGAAACATTCTGAAACTTGAAGGGTTAACAGAGGTAAATGTGTTCTACTACTGTAGTAAGTTTCACCCTAATAGCTGTAACAATGGGGAAGAAAGGAGCACCTGAACATTTCCCCATATGTTTCAAGACACCACTACCAACTATCCTATGAATACCTGAAAATGTAAATAATAGTGAACCCTATATTTTAACTCTACTTGGGCAAAAGGTACACCATAAAATGAAAATGAAAAAACTAGATAGATCCACAAATACAAATAGAGAAAATGTCATTTTTCAATGGTAGAAAGTGAAACCTTTGATATCAAATCCAGGGACAAGGGAATTGCATTGTATGTTTTACTAGGCCTTTTTCTAAAATAAATAAAAAGAAGTACTTCACACCAATAATGGGGCAACAACCGGGGGGGGGGAGCAGTTGTGTAGAAGCTAAATATTTCCCTACATTGAGATAATATTCCAGCTGATGTTTGAAAATAATGGAGGAGGATAGAGGGGATGAGAGCATGAAGAGTCTTTAGTAGCCACTCCAAACCAAGCTGCAATGGATGTGTTGATTTCTGTGTGTTTGGAGGTGTAGTGCTCCTGTTTTGAGATCTGAGAACACTAGCTATGGAAGGACTAATATGTTTTCCATCTAATATGGTTACAATCACATTTCAAAGGAACAAAAGTAATAACAGAATGTCTGTGGGTAGAACATATTCCCAAACTGAAAACTATTCACATGAGTAGAATAAGGATCGGTACTGTGCTCCCCTCCTGACATATTAATAAGCAAGTCTATGATGAAAAGAGGAATCAAGCTTCTGAAGAGAGAAGGAACCCTGTGGGAGACAAAAAGCACCATAATAATTAGCCAGATTGATCCAGAGATAGTACTGCTGTCAATCATAAGGTTGCAATACTTGTCTTTGAAAGATTCTTGTTGGCTGGATGTCATGGATTTTTTTAAATGAGAGATTTTTTGGGCCATAGCAAAATTTTTGAAATAATAATAATAATAATAATAATAATAATAATAATAATAATAATAACTCAGAATGCCTATAGAAACTGTTAATAATCCAAAAAGATGGGATTATTGTATGTGTATTGGGGGCAGGATATGCCTTGTGTTGTAAAATTGGCCTTCCTTCCACCTAAGATGGTTGATCACCCTCTCTCACAGTCCTTCTCTTTCACATTATCAGACAGGGAAGGGAAACAATGGACAAGGTCATCTATGGACAAATATAACGATTTTATCGTGACAGGTTTTTTCAGAGACTTCTGGAGATTCTCAAGATCTCTGTAGAATATCCAGTTATGAGGAATAGCTGGAAAGGCCTCTGCTAATCTGCCTGCATTTATACAATGACTGCATTGGAGACAGGCTATGCTGTATTTTCAATGTATTTTGGGATGAATTTGATTGCTACATGGTCAAAATAGAACTCTGACCTCCACAATGGCAAAAAGAGAGAGTTGTGATTGCGAAAATTCAATTTATGCTATTTTAATTCATTAAAAAGGTGCCAGCCAATGTTTATCATTTTAGTAATGCTATTTGAGGGATCACATCTCCTACTATCAGCCCACACAAGCCCTGAAATAATCAGGAGAGGCCTTCCTTTCGGTCTCTCCACCGTCACAATTATGCTTGGTGGGAACGAGGGAGAGGGCCTTTTTGGTGGTGGCCCTTTGGTTCTGGAGCTCTCTCCCGAAAGAGGTACGTTCAGCCCCCTTGTTATTGGCCTTTCGTTCCCGAGTGAAAACCACGTTATGGAAGCAGGCCTTCCCTGATAACACACAAAACTAGTCATTTTGGTCAGGTAATAATAATTACAAAGCACAGCAGACAAAAAATCAGTACAAGAAAACCGCACTACAAACTAGAGCTGACAGCTGGCACAACAAAACATTGCATGGAAAGTTCCTTGACAAAATTGAAGGAAAAGCTTATAAGGAGAGGACCTGGCTATGGCTCACGAATGGGACTCTGAAGAAGGAGACAGAAGGCCTGATCCTTGCAGCCCTGGAGCAAGCCATCAGAACAAATGCAATTAAGGCCAATATCAAAAAATCAGCTGATGACCCAAAATGCAGACTGTGCAAGGAAGCTGATGAAACTATTGATCATCTCCTCAGCTGCTGTAAGAAAATCGCACAGACAGACTACAAACAGAGGCACAACTCTGTGGCCCAAATGATCCATTGGAACTTACGCCTCAAGTATCACTTCCCAGCAGTAAAGAACTGGTGGGATCACAAACCTGCAAAAGTATTGGAAAATGAGCATGCAAAGATACTGTGGGACTTCCAAATCCAGACTGACAAAGTTCTGGAACACAACACGCCAGACATTACAGTTGTGGAAAAGAAAATGGTCTGGATCATTGATGTCGCCATCCCAGGTGACAGTCGCATTGATGAAAAACAACAGGAAAAACTCAGCTGCTATCAGGACCTCAAGATTGAACTTGAAAGACTCTAGCAGAAACCAGTGCAGGTGGTCCCAGTGGTGATCGGCACATTGGGTGTCGTGCCAAAAGATCTCAGCCGGCATTTGGAAACAATAGACATTGACAAAATCACAATCTGCCAACTGAAAAAGGCCACCCTACTGGGATCTCTGAACTGTTCTGCTTATGTATAATGTGGTAGGATAACCTCAGTGGCTGGAAGTGTAGAGTTTTAAACTGTGAATTATATATGTGTTTTTATGCTTATTTATATTTATGTAATTTGAGCCTACAAAATGTGTTGCTTTATTGTCCGTTTATTTAAATGATGATGATGATGATGATGATGATGATAATGATGATGATGATAATGTTTTAACTAATGGCGAAGTGTGTTAAAGCACTGAGCTGCTGAACTTGCAGACCGAAAGGTCCCAGGCTCAAACGCCAGGAGTGGCGTGAGCGGCCACTGTTAGCTCCAGCTTCTGCCAACCTAGCAGTTCGAAAACATGCCCATGTGAGTAGATCAATAGGTACTGCTCCGGCGGGAAGGTAATGGCGCTCCATGAAGTCATGCCAGCCACATGACCTTGGAGGTGTCTACGGACAATGCCGGCTCTTCGGCTTAGAAATGGAGATGAGCACCAACCCCCAGAGTCAGACATGACTGGACTTAATGTCAAGGGAAACCTTTACCTTTTATTTTAAGTAATGTTTATAGCACAGGCACTTAAAATGCATGTGCAAAGCCTTTCTTGCACACATGAATTAAGCTGCTATAATACAAGGCATGGGGGTACACTGCATTGCAGATACTCTAGCATTGAACTGACTCCTTTTATCCATGCTCAGTTCACCCTCCCTCTCTGGGCATTTTTACATGAGAACTTTAACCTGAAGTGGGCATAAATTGGCCCTATAACATTAACATGGTTCACAGAGCCATTTTACCCCCCAACACGGGGCACAACTGTTGTTTAACTCAGTTGTGTCCCACATTAAGCAAAGTCAGGGGATACTCCAAAGCTTCCCTGAACCTTTGAAACAGACCAGTATTCCTAGGTAGAATGAACAGTAAAACGGTTCAGAATTGGAAGTGGCCTTGCTGTTCACATAAACCAGTGCAACCACCTCAGTTTCCCTATGCTTGGTGGTATGGATAAAAATGTGTGGTACTTAACTTTTCAGTCATTTATCTCCATAGCAGCAGCCACAGAGCTACAGAAAGCTTATCATAAAATGATAGAATCATAGAATCGTAGAGTTGGAAGAGACCTTGCGGGCCATCCAGTCCAACCACCTGCAAGAAGCAGGAAAATCTCATTCAAAGAACCCCCGACAGATGGCCATCCAGCCTCTGCTTAAAAGCCTCCAAAGAAGCCTCTCACCAATGCAAACCAAGATGATCACATGGCTCAGATATTGGAGGGGGAGTTACCCTCTCCAAGTTATGTGAGTTCATTTCCTTGCGTTGGCAAGGATATCAAGTGATGGCCCAATCTCTCTGCAGCTCCAAGGCTACCACTATGGCAACAAATGACAGTCAAAATAAGGATGATCCTCCAGACAGTAAAGACTTTGTTTCTGACAATGATATGTTTTAGATTTCATTGATATAGAGTTTGCCAAAGTAGATGTGCCATCTATTGCCCAGTGTAGGCTTTGGCTGGAAGCTTCATGACAAAGTGGGATTATTTTCTCATTTGACAGAAAGCGTTTTAAGTGGGAAAGAGTTTTTTAATTATTATTTTTTGCACATCCAGATGCATGTTTAGATTTATGGGATAATTGTATTGGATGCTGCCTAAAATAAATGGCCGTTGTGGCAGGTTAGTGAGGATACATGTGTCTTCTTAGAAAAAAAAATGTGAGCTCTGAATAGGCATTTCTAATCTTAATGAGGATTATCCTTATTCTGTGATATTTGGGGGAGGGTGGTGAGAAGAGGAAGAAAGCAAAGTCTCTAGACTTAAGTGGTTGCATTGACCTGTGAAGTTCATTTAATGACTGGCTGGTAACAACTCATAATTTTATGCATTGCCATAGGGACCATTGATGGGCCAACGTTGCAGTAAGGGGTCTGATGAACCCTAGTTACACTAAGATTCACATTCTTTGAGAACATCTTTGCAGATCTTGTCATTTACAACTACCGTGTTTCCCCGAAAATAAGACAGTGTCTTATATTAATTTTTGCTCCCAAAGATGTGCTAGGTCTTATTTTCAGAGGATGTCTTATTTTTCCATGAAGAAGAATTCACATTTATTGTTTAACAAAAAATGAACATTTATTATATACTGTACAGTAGTTGTCATCACAAACCAACGTAACCAGACAAACTCTGAATCCTATCAAGAATTTCATGTACAGCTGGTATGTACATTTACCAACCATGCATGCGGGCATGCTTCCAAACAAAAGCTTTGCTAGGTCTTACTTTCAGGGGAGGCCTTATATTTAGCAATTGACCAAAACTTCTACTAGGTCTTATTTTTCGGGGATGTCTTAATTTCAGTGAAACAGGGTAGTTACTAAAGTGGTCCAAATTACTAGCATCTGTGTCTAGTTTCTTTCTTTCAAGTGGGTGTAATTTCATTATATACATATATTTTGTTTGAATGCTTTGTTATTTAATGTAAACTTTCTAAATACATTTTACATGGCTTTGTGCATACAACCGTGATATGGATGGTGAAATGTGTGCCTTTTGTTTTATGTTGTTTGGTTTCTTTCCCTATATTACCACATAAGAAAAAAAATTAATGTTCCCTCAGCTTATTTTTACTGACATTGTCATTATTGGTCACCATGACTTTTATACATATTGCAGCAAGCTGGCTTTGAATTTGTTTGAAAGAGAGCAGCATTTTGCACTCAATGATTTCCCTTTATAGAATCTGAGTATTGTGGGCATTTATATAAGATTACAGATGTACTTAGCTTGTCACTATTGTACTCTAGTACTACAATAGCAAATGCTATTCAACACTATTTTTCTTTCTCCAATTAATCTGAAATACATAAGAAGACAGAAAGTGAATAAAATAGTTGAATAGGGTTTTCTGTTCTTTCATTTTAGTTTATTAGAATTTTTCTATTTCAATAGACATAGAATTTGAAGACCTATTATTTTACTGGCTTGACCACAATATTCCCACTAAAAGACTTCTACTCACACATACCTCAGTATAGCAAGATAATTTACTCCTATCCTTTCCCTTGCAACTTCTTACTCCCTCCCTAATCTATTTCAAAGGACTTCGGACTTTATAGAGTACCAGAGAGACTGCAGGAGGAACAGGATGAATTGGTGAACATATTTAGAGATGCAAGGAATACTCACAAATATTCTCACCCCACCGCTGCTGTGAGATTTTTCATATTTGGGATTCCCAATCCACCCACCCCATCTCCAACATCCACTCACTCATGAAAAATATGATTTGTGAAGAAAACGTTTCAACCTTGGGTGTGATAAAGTATTTGAATGCATAAAATTGAGGATTTTGTGCAAAAATAATGGTGTTGAGCACATACACAACATTCTTTTTGTGAAATGAATATTTCACATATCAAATTTCTAAGTGTGAAATCATTAAAACAAATTTAATCCCACACAAAGGGGGTAAAGAATGGGAATCATTAATTAATACATGTAAAAAGGTGGGTTTTTTTTATTTTAAAATCCCTGTTCCCTTTTTTCTGGATAGAGGTGATACTAACTTGTAGCCCCACCCCATAACTTAATCAAAGCTTTCTATTCACGGAAAGACAACTTTGAATCAAGCACAACCAATCTAATTATAGGGTTTTTTTGTCTTTTAAAATATATAGATGAACAAACTATAATTAGATTTCTAGGTCAATACAATTTGAAATGTAGTTATGACTCACATGTAGTTCAAGTTGATATAAAGAGGTGTGTATTCAGGAAGGACAGAGTTGTATTCACAATTTCTCTCAGTGAATTGTTCTACAAGATTTACAACACAGAATGAACAATGCTTGGGATATGGGAGAACAGCCACCTTCATTTCATGAAAGGTTTTTGACAACAATATGCCTGAAGGACTGTGTGTTCAAATAATCTCAGTCCACTATTGCTCTTGTTTTCTTGCACTTGCTTTTATTCCCTACTAACAAGAGCCTGAGAAAATGATAAAAAAAGATATTTATTATTAGACCATGTAAATGCATTGATTTGTTTTGTATAATATTGCACATTTCATTAGGAATTGGAACCTTTTCTCATACCATTTCTAATTTTATTCATGCTGTGAGCCTGAATGCTGCTGATTGCACAGGCATACTGTAATTTAGCCCATAAAAATGTCACAGCAAGAAAAAATGTGATGTCAGCTTGAAAAACATCAATAACACATAAAAGTAAAGGGTTTAGCCCAAATTATCACATGTGAAGTCCTTAACACACAATTTAAGTGGAATTCAATAAGATTTCAATTCAAATTGTCAAATTCATGCAATAGTATTTCATTATGGAGATACTATAGACTTCTATGGAGTCAAACAGAACCCATAAGGCCACCTTAGAGTACATCTGACCATTTTACTCCGCTTGACAAGGAAGATGTCACTAGAATCCTGGCTGTTGCAAAACCAACCACCTGTTCCCTTGATCCGTGCCCCTCCTGGCTGGTGAAGAGCTGCCTGGAAGGTCTACTCGATCCATTGAGTAATATAATCAATGGCTCTCTTGAACAAGGAGTCTTCCCGGACAACCTAAAAGAAGCAAGGGTTCATCCCCTGCTAAAGAAGCCTAGCTTGGATCCCATGACCCTTGCCAACTATCGTCCTGTCTCTAACCTCCCATTCTTGGGTAAGATGATAGATCGGGCTGTACTGGGACAATTGCAACAATTTTTGGATGATACAGCCGGCCTGGACCCTTTCCAGTCAGGCTTCCGCCCTGGCCATGGGACGGAGACAGTCCTGGTTGCCATTACAGATAAACTCCGTCGCCAGTCTGATAGTGGCGGATCAGCGCTACTGGTACTTCTTGACCTTACCGCAGCGTTTGACACCATTGACTATGATCTAATGATTCACCATCTCACCATGTCCGGAGTTCACAGTCAGGCCCTCAATTGGTTCAACTCATTCCTCCGAAACCAGAGCCAATGCGTGGAGTATATGGATCAAGTCTCTGAAAGTTCCTCCCTCCTATGTGGGGTACCCCAAGGTGCAATTCTCTCCCCTCTTCTCTTCAACATCTATGTTAGACCTCTTGCTAGTTTGGCTCGGAGTTTCGGCCTAGATTGCTATCAATATGCGGACGACACCCAACTCCTTCTGCGCTTGGAGCCTGGAGCAACGACAATACCAAGCAATTTCACCTTATGTCTGGAGGCTCTGTCGAACTGGCTACGTGCTAGTAGACTGAAGGTAAATCCGGTGAAGGCTGAGATTCTTTGGAATGGCCGCTCAATTGGTCTGACCCATTTGCTACCCACCTTCGATGGAGCTGCCCTATCTCCTTCGCCTACCGTTAAGAGCCTGGGTGTCGTTTTGGATTTGCAGCTGACAATGGAAGGTCAGGTCGCTGCTGCTAGCAAACAGGCCTTTTTCCATCTACAACAAGCGAGGCAACTGGCACCCTATCTATCTGATGAGGCTCTGGCAACAGTCATCCATGCCACGGTCATGTCTAGGCTGGACTGTTGTAACGCCATGTATGTTGGCCTTCCGATGTCCACGACCCGAAAATTCCGTATTGTTCAGAATGCGGCAGCCAGGCTACTCACAAGAACACCCATGAAATGCCATATAACACCAGTGCTGCAGCATCTGCATTGGCTTCCAACTGATTACTGTGGTCTATACTGTGCTAGTTCTGACCTTTAAACTTCTTTATGGTCAGGGCCCATTGTACCTTAGGGACCGTCTCTCCTTCTCCCATCATCGGAGGTCGCAACAACCATCCCAACGCGACTTACTTTATATACTGGGTCCTAGAGAAGTACACTTGGAAAGGACCAGACGCAGAGCTTTTTCTATTTCTGCCCCTGCCTTATGGAATGCCTTGCCGCCCTATATGAGAGCCATGTATGAGTTAGGGCCTTTTACTCTAGCACTCAAGACCTGGCTCTTTACTAGAGCTTTTGATCTATGTTAATTTTATCAATATTTATATGTATGTTTTTAACCTTTACAATTTTATCTTGTAAATCGCCTAGAGCACCTTGGATGGAGGGTGATTAATAACCCTAATTAGATGATGATGATGATGATGATGATGATGATGATGATCTACACTGTATATGCAATGCAGTCTGATATCATTTTAACTGCCATGGCCAATGCTGTGGAATCACGGGAATGATAGTTTCACTAACTATTTTGTCTTTTCTGCCAAAATTTTCTGGTTTCTTACCGAACCAAACTAAACCAAATCATCACCACGATCTGACACTGTTTCTTTTCAATATACAGTGCATATCTTTCCAAAAACATTGGAAGTTTTTTTTTGCATTTTTATTGTTTCAGCATTACAACATCTTGCTTACATTTAGTTTCCATTGGTGTTCATACTTATACACACTTCATTTCATATATTGCCATAGTCTATCCTGGTTATTTTTGTCAGTCAAATCAAGTAGAAAAGTGTCGGGTTTTAGCTGGAAGTTTCCACATGAAATTTTCTGGATCACTATGTGTATTTGAATCCAGTATATCTTGGCATGTTTACATGTCCACCACATATGATCGAAGGACCCCACTTGTTGTTTACATTTCCAGCAAATATTGGAGCTCCTTTTATATATCTTAGAGAGCTTTTCAGTCATCATATACCACTGATACATAATTTTATAGAAATTCTCTTTCAAGTTATAGCATAATGTAACCCTTTATCCCATATTTATTCCATATTATTCCTTTAACCCATATTGTAACCCTTTATTCCACATTTTCTCCCATTGTTCCAACATTATATTGTGCCCAACATTTTGTGTCCACTTTATCATGCATTCTTTAACTTGCTCATCTGCCGGTTCCTATTTCAATAACATTTTAGCAAATAAATGTTCATCATTCACACATAATTCTAACTCAAATTCCAATTTGCTTATTTCAAAACCAACTGACTGCTTGTCTTGTCTGGATTTTTCCATTAACTGTAAATAAACCACTGGAAGCCAAACCCCTCTGCAATTAATTGTTCTCTTGTTTTGATTCTGTGCTGTTTTGTCTTTCAAGAACAACCTTAAAACAATGTGGTAAGTAAATGAAAACTGCTTTACTTCAGCAAAACATAAAGAACAGCACACTCAGTGGTATAATGCAAAAAAAGCAAAGAAGTCTTAGGGAAAACACAGTTCTTTCGTCTTTGATCAATTCCCAAATCAAGTAGCAGTCTTACTTCAGACAAAGAAACAGCAATAAATCTTTAGGAGCAGTTTACCAGATGCAGACTCGAAGCAGGCACAAGGGGAGCGAAGGCTTAGGCATTAGAGTCAGTTTGTTACCAGCAAAAGCACCTACTCCTGATTTATAGTCCTGAATTCCCCCACAGCTGCTAGGGTGGTTATCAATTACTCAGCTGCATTCCAGCTGAATGACATCTCTGCTCTGTTTCCTCTCACCTTTCCTGTCATGTGGGTACTTGCAAAATCTTCTCTTCAGATTCCAACTGCCCCTCTGATTCATGAACACTTTCCTGCTCCCCTTCCTCTTCTGAAGAAGAGGAATCCCTAACAGATTCTATTTGTACATTTTCTAGGAGATATTGATATGTTAACCATTTCTTCTTACATTGTGCCTCTTTTCCATAAAATGCTTCTTGTGCAGATACCCATCCTGAGATTTTTGGACATAAGATTTATTTATATATTTCTCACATTTGTAGAAAGGTGCATCTAACATAATAGTTTTTGAAATCTACATTCACATTCACTTTATCGTACCACATATATCTATACCAACCACATCTCAGATCATGTCTCTCCAGTGTTAACATTTTGATATTACTCAATAAAACCCAATTTTATCCAAACTTAATAGCAAGCAGTGAAGAAGAGTTTCAAATTAGACATGCCTAATTCACCCTTTCTTTTGCATCTTGTAGCATTTTAAATTTAATTTTCATCTTCTTTCCTTGCTGTAATATATATATATATGTGTGTGTGTGTGTGTGTGTGTGTGTGTGTGTGTGTGTGTATATATCTCCATTCCTTAAATGGTTTATCTGTTGCTATCACATGTATTGTTTGAAAAAGGAACAAAAGTCTTGACAATACATTCATTTTTATCACAGAGTATCTGCTCAAAAGTGACAATTTTTATTTATTCCATCTTAACAGGCCTTTTTGAATATCTGTAAGGTTTCATAATTATTTTGGAACAGTAGACAGTTTTTATTTGTCAAAGTAATACCTAGGTACTTTTTTCTATTTTGAAACCTGTTATATCTGACAGTTTTTCCTGAACTTTTATGTTCATATTTTTTGGTTATTTCTTTTGTTTTTTTATTATTACTTTTAAATCCCACAAATGTTCCAAAATAATTCAGCTTTCTCATCAAGATTTCTACTCAATTCAATGGATTACCATGTCATCTGCAAATACTCATAATTTATAATTTTCTTTTTTAATTCTTATTCCTGAGATTGTTTCCTTACCTTGTATGTCCCTGAATAATACTTCAAGAACTAGTATAAACAGAAGAGGTAAGAGTGGGCATCCCCACCTAGTCCCTTTCTGAATTTCATATGGCTTGGTTAGGTTTCCATTTACAATCACTTGTGCTATCTGTCTAGTGTAGATCGATTTTATCAATTTTATAAAATTATCACCAAAATCCATGTGTTCCAATACCTTAAACCTAAATGGCCAATTCAGTTTATCAAAGGCCTTTTCTGCATCTAGAAAGACTAAGGACATGTGGAGACCAACTTTTGGAAACCACTAGTCAAGAAAATGCATGACCATGTTAGAAGTCAACTCTTTGAACAAGTGATATTCACAAGCATTCATGTAATGGCACACAGGTAACTCAGCTGTTAAACTGTTAAACCATGTCTTTGGTCTGCCAAGGACAAAGACATGCCACTACAAAAATATATTTGGCTAACAATTTTAAAGATGTTTCTTTGTGCTTCTGTTGTGCTTTTGAGTAGACAAGTCCGTTATAACCTGGTTCATACCTACACTGAAACTTGCCCTGCTTAAGTTTTAGTTTGATTCCCGTTCAGATTTATCTTCCCTACCTGTTGTATCTATTTGATGTATGTCCTATTTGTAATAGACACTCCCTAAATCAGTTTTGATTATCGCCCAGATGTTATCCTATATTGGACCTTTAATGCCTGGATGATTGTTTAACATTTTAACTATGTCGATTTTAACTATGACTTGTTTAAATTGTTTTTAAATTGTGTTGTCTGATGTCTAAATTGTTGTTTTATGATTTTATGTGATTATATTGGGCTTGTTCCCCGTGTGAGCCACCCTGAGTTTTTTATTATTATTATTATTATTATTATTATTATTATTATTATTATTATTATTATTAATTAGCTGAAATTGCAGTTGTAGTTGCCCAAAAGTTGCTTAAAATATTCACTCAGAGCTTCTTTTCAAAGTCTTCTTTGAAAAATAACATATCTTGCTTACTCACAAACATCTTGATGCTCTTGGGCCAGAGCAAAGAGGGGGAGCCAGGAAGACAGTTCCATCTTGTCTACTGTGCCATCGGCTGAAGGCCCCTCCCAACTGATGCTCTAGGGCCACAGCAAAGAATTTTTATTTTCTGTTTACATACTAGGGTCACTGAGTTATGATCTGAAATTTCTTTGTATAGGTTTTCTGTTTTTTTTTTAATTGAATTGTAAGTTTGGCAGATATTCTAGAGAAGGTTTTATGTTTTTCTGAAAAATGTGTATATTCTTTAGCATCTTCATTTACATTTCCCTATAGATCCACCACTCATAAGATTTTCATAATGTCAAAACATACTTTTGGTTGCTTAATTTATGGTACAGTAGAGTCTCACTTATCCAAGCTAAACGGGCCGGAAGAAGCTTGGATAAGCGAATATCTTGGATAATAAGGAGGGATTAAGGAAAAGCCTATTAAACATCAAATTAGGTTATGATTTTACAAATTAAGCGTCAAAACTTCATGTTATACAACAAATTTGACAGAAAAAGTAGTTCAATACGCAGTAAGGTTATGTTGTAATTACTGTATTTACGAATTTAGCACCAAAATATCACGATATATTGAAAACATTGACTACAAAAATGGCTTGGATTATCCAGAGGCTTGGATAAGCAAGGCTTGGATAAGTGAGACTCTACTGTACTTTAATTGTTACTTTAACAGTGGAAGTCATGTTTGACCTTATGGATTGTCCACATTTCTTTATTTCTGTTTTCACTGATAAATTAACTTGGAAGCCTCTATCTTTGGGGAGGAAAGACCAGAAATTCTGACAATGTGCTCATATTCCTTACAGAAAGAGGTAATATTTTTCTTTCCTTCTCATTTTTTCTCACCATCAAAAAGAATATCCTAGTACGGGCCCTCATTTAACCATGTGTGTGATCTGTGTTTTTGGGGAGCAGGTGAGAAGATCAGCTCAGATTCAGTACTCCTTGTGTCTACATTGCATGCTGGCAACACTGTCATGCCAAGTAGTAGTTATGATAGAGGTATGTGTGTAACCATTTTGGGAAAGAGCTATGTTGAACTCCACAGTTGTGCATGTATTTTGGACAAAGTCATTGTGTGATGGTCAAAAATCACCCCACCTATAAAATCAAAAGTGTGAGAAAAGGCTGTGTGTATACTGGTGGAATGATTAGCTTCAGTAAGGTTGACAGTTACGCACTCTCTATGAAAATGTGACCAGTTGTGCAACAATTGTAATGATAGTACTTCAGGCAACAGGCTTCCAGACAACAAATGCATAGATTTTTTAACAGTAGCTATAAACAAAGACCTAAAACTTAGTGTCATTCATGCTTAACTAGACGAAGAGGTTTAATAACAACATAAACATGCATCTAAAAGAGAATCCATATCAGATGAATATAGTAATGGAGGTTGTGCCGTTGAAAATATTTTGTTTATGGTGGGTGCACCCTCTAACAGTCAGTAAATTGTCTCAACATGAATCCTAGTAAACATTTAGTTTTACTAAACAATTTAAATTGGTGAGCAAGTTTCAGTTGGGTGAAGGCAATTTTTCATAAATCCAGCTGCCACAATAGTTGGATGAGTTCTTGTTTCCAGTAGTTGAAGCACAATAAGTTTGCACTGAATTCTACAAGAGATCTCAGCTAAAATTGATTTCCCAAAGGTTAGCCCTACTTCATTTTGGGGATCTAGCAAGCCAGCATCAGGGAACAGGCCACTGAAACAGAAAGAATGTACAGGGAACAAAGAAAAAAAACCCAAATTGCTGAGATGGAAACTTTGAAAAGATTGAACTGAGGCGCTGGGCACAAATAGTCCCTCTTGGATTAACTGATTTTATCAGCTGTATTGTGACTAGTAATGGGTTAATTTCAGTGGATCAACCAGACCAGCATTTTCCATGTGTGATCAATAAAGAAGAATGCTATGCTTTTGGTACTTCTCTCTTTTGTTCTGCTACATAATTGAAAAATAATTTCTACTTGTGAAATGGAAATGTGTGCACAAAATGGTCTTTTCAGCCAGATACTGATCAGACATACATGAAAAGTTAGGATCTCCTAGCTTCTTGCACTATTGTTTTAGTCTTGTTATGATTAAGGTTCATTTAATTTTTCATGTATAAATTCTGTTGCTCATAATACAAAATTCTGCCTCACCCGAAAATAAAGTTCTTGTTTTGACTTACTTGCAGATGTTTGTAATTAATGAAAACATCTAAAGAAAGAAAAAAATAAACAGGGAAAGATTATTTTTGTAGACTGGAGTTGGGGTCAGGAGGCATAGTTAGTGCAAATATTTCAATTTTCCTCTACTGTTGTAGCTCAGCCTGAGCTGGAATCAGAATCAGACTTTGGTCCCATCCAAGACTTTGATTATAGGCCTGCAATCCAGCTGCGGGCACCTGAATTGGTTTTTACAGAGGATTCTGAAACCAGGGATGAACATTCCAATGAGCAGTCAAGGTCAGTTCAGCCAGATGGGTTTGTTAGCCTGAGGAGAAGATGGATGGTTTTGATAGAAGGGGGATGTTTACACAAGGGTGAAGTGAAAGGGAGGTTTGGAGACAAAGTCAGTGTTTGGTTGCGTATTAATGAGCAACTTTCTCATGAGACGAACAGCACTCCCTAGGTTCCATAGCCTTGAAATCTCCTTAAATATTCCTTGCTTCCTTTGCACCACAGAGGTGTCAACTTTGCAATCAAGTGAGGAAGATCTCTCTTAGTGCTCTTGCATTGGTGTATTTCGAGCCAAAATCCTGCCTTGTGGATTTCAAGTATCTCCTGTCTTGTCAACCTTGGTTCCAGTTGGACCTTCCTGATTCCTTGCCTTGTGGATTATAGTTTCTTGGAGTACCTTGAGGTTGGTTCTTGCTCCTTGTGGCTTTCTGCTGTTTCCTGCTTGGAAAGGGGAACTCTGGGTGGACTACCTTTGATGCTTCTTGTGGGACTAAGCACAGTTCCAGTTTGGATTACATTCGCAATAGAGTTTCTTGGACTCCTGTTTAAGGACAGTTAAGTATACTGCTGGGTGGTTCATCCACACTATTGACTTTGAACTATACTTTCATCCACTTTATTGATTTTGAACTCTATTTGCTTGTGCTTACTTATATTCTACAATAAACAGCTTGATTGCTTATATTCTGGGCTCCAGTGTGGTTTTCAAGGTGCCTATGCAGCCTTGGGGTGCAACATCTACGGTCCCTCTCAAAATGGTGATAGGAATTTTCATCACAACATATCCTGTTGCCATTTTGAGAGGAGCCCCAGAGGACATTCTGAGTGCATATGGGGCTATTACCTCATGTTTTCATATGTTGCTAAGGTTTTCTGTATGATTTGGAGAATAAAATTCACATTTTTAAAATAGAAGAAAGGGGAGGGCTTGCAGAAAGGGTAGAAAATAGTGAAGACTCAAGAGTATCTAAACAAGGGACTGTGTGCAGCCTGTGGACAATAATTTGCTTCCCTGCTGTGTATAGTATTGTTCTCCTAAAGTCCAGTCCCCTAAAATAAGGTTCAGGTGGATAACCTCCCAATGTTCCACCTGACACGAAAAACAGGAAAACCCCATCTGGTTTTTACTATTTCATTAACAATGGGCACAGGTCACCAAAAGCGCATGAGAAGTTCTTCCACCCAGGCTGAGCACAAGAAATCAGAATGTCAGCCAGCCGCTGATCATTCATATAATGTGATTCAAATCCTCATTATCACAGCCCATCTCTTCACTGTCTTGTTTAGGGGGACCAGGAAATAGCATCTCCTAAGGTCAATTCCACCCAAATAACCCATCAGAAGGAGCCTCCAGTGGTGCAATTGGTTAAACCCTTTTGCTGGCAGGACTGCTGACTGACAGATCAGTAGTTCATATCCAGGGAGAGCAGTGAGCTCCCTCTGTCAGCTACAGCTTTCCATGTGGGGACAAGAGAAGCCTCACACAAGGATGGTAAAACATCAAACATCCAGGCATCCCCTGGTCATCATCCTTGTAGACAGCCAATTATCTCACACCAAAAGTGACTAACAGTTTCTCAAGTCACTCCTGACATGAAAAAAAACCCCATAAAATAATTAGCACCAACACCCATTTCCTTCATTTGGAAAGATCCTGCAGGCAGAAAGGGGACAGACACCAACAAAGCAATGAATTCACGTTTTCTCCAATACAGCTTCATTAATGTTCCTGTCATACACAACCCACCAGTCATAACTGTGAGAACATGATAACAGTGAAAATATGTTAAGCCAATAAGAAAATAATTAGAAGCAATCAGAACAAATTTCATTATGTTTGAATGAACATGCCATAAAATACTGAGAGACATGAATGAAGTCATATCAGATCTGGAATTCTCTTCCCCAGCATTCTTCCTTGGTCAACAAAAGAATGAAATCAACTTCTGATTCTGGCCTCATCTCAGTGTGTCTTGATTGAGAAATCTTGGAGCTGACATAACAGAAATGAATCCCAGGATTCAGAGCAACAGTACCATGCAGACATGAGCAAACTTCAGCCCTTGGGGTATTTTGGACTTTAAATGCCATAATTCCTAACAGCCGCTAGGCTGTAAGAAATTGTGGGAGTTGAAGTCCAAAACACCTGGAAGGTTGAAGTTTGCCTATGGCTGGTATAATCAACCATTAAAGGGTAGCTCTACAGTCAAAACATAGGACTGAATCAGAATAATTGTTAGAAATGTACTTTCCAATATCCCAGCTTCAGTTGTAATTTCTTCATAGCTCTTGTATTAGTTTTTCCTATGGGGAATCCAACAGCACAAACCTATTTCATTTGTAACCCTCAACCATGAATCCCCAAGTCAATCCACTTCAAACACAGCACTGTTAAAAACACTTTTGGATTTGAAAATATTTTAAATGGTACATGACTTGCTCAGCCATGCACTTAATAAAGGGTAATGGGTTTCAATTTGTTTACAAGACAGCTCTGATTTCCATCAAAATTTGGATGGCCTTCTGTTATCCTGTCACAAACAGCCTGGATGATAGGTTGGTTTTCTTCCCTCTGACTACTCTCAGATGGCAAAATAATAGGAATATAAGGGGAAATGCATTAAGTACTCTTATCTTCTTGAAGGAAATTATTTTGGTCACTAGAAGTTTTCACAATAGCAGCCTGTTACAGATTTCCTGCAAAAAAAGAAAATGAAAATGAAGTAAAATACTTAATGGAAGCATGCCATTTTCGTCTTATCTTTGCTCATCACAAATGTCCATACCACAATAAATGAGATTCTCTGTTATAGGAATGTAAAACTTCACTTATTTTGTTGTCATGAAGAAAAATAAAAATATTTTTCCTCCCTGTTAGATGAGATGTTGATCGTCATATTCTGATGATTTTGTGCATTCAAGATTTTTGTTAGTCAATTTCATTTATGTATTTATTTTAAGCATTGCATTTTATGCAAATATAATAACTTCCTGCACAATGCTTGGAGGCTTGCCCAAAAAAAGTTGCAGGAAGTCTTGAAATGGAACTAAAAAAGCAAAAACTGTTATAATGTGTTGAAACAGATGGGAAAAACTTTCCTCATTGAGGATGAGACAATTTGGGAATGTTCTTTACACCTCATGAGCTTTCATATTATATGGTGTATGCTTATGCCTGAGAGTTCAAGCATATAGAGGCAGCTGGGAATATTCCAAAGGAGTTAACTTTCCTATTATCAACTTTCTTGTACTATTTTTATAATCATTGGAATGAGAGATGGGGCATGCCTGTATAGTTCAATTTTCTTTGTCCAGTTCTGTTCTTTCTTTGGGGATCCATCTTCTCCTTGCCTTACCTAGGTTTGGCATATCCTAGTCCATAGTACTCAGCTATGTGTTTGGAAGTGTTGGGCATGGAATTGTCCAGGTAAAATTTGTTTTTCAGGACCCTGACTTTGCTGCTTGCTGTGACTTCATGTTAAAACCCATGTACTAAAATTTATTATACAAGGGTGAGTCAAAAATTATCCACACTGGTTATATAAAAACTTCTTTTGGCCACACTCTCTTATCAATGCTTTTCATCTCCCCAGTCATTGCTGTGCAGTTTTGAAAGTGTTACATCAGTTGATTTGTGACTGCAGTGAAAGAAAAAATGGCTGCCCCCTTGTGATTTGCATAAAAGAAAAACAGTGATTTGTTTTAGTTGTCTGAGGGTGTGTCTGATGCTGATGTTTATCGAAGACCTTGTAGCCAGTACAGAACAAATATTTTGTCATGCGGACTAATATCCAGGTGTGTTGTGTTGTTTCATGACAATGCAAGTCCACACACCACTGCCCATATGGTCAACATTCTCCATAAACTTCATTTTGAAGTGTTAATGTATTCTCCATATAGTACTGACCCCATCCACCATCACCTGTTTGGATCCCTGAAAGAAGCCCTACAAAGATGAAGACTCATGTCTGATGAAGAGGTGAAGACAGAAATGCATTCATAATTTGTAGCTCAACATCCTAAATATCCCCTTCAAATTTGCTTACTGTCGGGTCAGCAATCTGTATGTGAGGCAGGAAAACAGAAATAAATATATAATTTTATTTATGTAATTGTGGGGAGGAACTTATGGAGATATATTTTTCGAACAGAAAGCACATCCGCATTGACCAGTTATCCTGAAGGGCAGACAAATTAGCTTTGTGGTGGTTAAATGATGTATGGAGCTGATTTAGGTGAACATGGCTTTGAACAGCATCAACCAAATTTCTGGGTTGCTTTTAATTCTTCCCAAGAATCCAGAGGAAACCATGACTTTGGGCTTATGTAAACCGTTGGGCTCATTCTGAGATAGCGCTGGCTGCAACCATTCACACACTCATTCCATATTCCCTAAGCTTGGGTGGTTCAGGAACATGGGATGACACGTCACTTACCATTCCCTCCATTCTCATTCTTTTGGTGGCCAGAGGTCACAACATGGCTAGTGTTAGGTATTTCCCCTTTCCTCTTTCCCTGCTCCCACATTGTTCTGTCTCCCTAACTGAGATAACTCCAGACTATAAACAACTTGTACTAACAATGTTCCATATACAGGGTGCCAAGATAATGAGAACAAGAGGGAGACAGTGACAGTGGTTGTCCAATGGCACTGAACAAGGTTCAGTACTGCTGAAAAATTAAGACCCCCTCCTGACTCTACAACAACTTGGGGACTGATGGTAAAAACCATTTTAGGGCCTTCATCATTCTAGATTAGTCCCAAGATAAATGGTTTGTGCAGAACCAGCCTCGAATTGTTGAAATCTTTTCAAGTGATATGCCAAACTTCACTACGTGAAGGGAGGAGATGGGAAAGAGGAGATGTTAAATGTTGTCATGGTTCTCAAAGTTGTATTTGTGTGTGTCACACATCCTATATTTTAAATCATGGCTTTCCAAACTTATTTTCCTAATTTGGTAAAAATGAGAAAACTGGAAGATTTCAATTAGGACCATCCCCAACCATCAGTGACAACAGCAGTATGGCAGTCTGAAAATGAAATCTGCTTAATTGCTGTACTAACCACTTGATGTACATAGGATACTCAATGATGGTTGAAAACATTTTTACTGTGACACACACACAATCTAAAACAGGGTTCCACAAACATTTTTAAGTTCATGTCTCTCATACTGTTTTTTTTTTTGGGGGGGGGGGCAGACTATAGTTTTTTTTTTAAATGAACAAATTCCTATGCATGCTGCATATATCCTATTTGTAGTGCCACCCCCCCCCCCCAATGAAATAACAATACATTATTTAAAATGAAGAACCATTGTAACCAAGATAAACCTACTGGTATTTCAACTGGAAGTGTGTGCCTGCTTTTGACTGATGAGATAGTCAATTTAATTAGGATTGTTGTTGTGTGTCTAAAAGTCATTTCAGACTTGGGACAACCCTAAATCTAAAGTTTAGGGTGGAGGCCAGGTAAATGATTGTATCCAACCTGCAAACCTTAGTTGGGAGTTCCCTAATCTAAAACATATTTATTCATATTTAGTTAATTCTAATATGATATGTACAATACCATTATTGTGCTGAACTACCAGACTTTATTGGATGAAGCTGAGAAATCATATCCTCTTTCTCCTCCCTTAGTTCCTATTTTATCTTGGAAGAGATGGAAACAACTACATGGATTTTGGAAAACTATTTATCACCTGCCTAGCCTCTGAAAGGATGGGGGTGAGACTAAAAATAAATACATAAGAGGGATGCAGCAATGGGGAAAAGGAAAGAAAAAGATAGGTTTATTTAAATAGGAACTGAAAGTCAGATCAATTTTATTTTTCTCTGTAAAAATGCTTTGGAGAAACATATAATTTATCAGTGATACTGTACTCTTCATACTGCTGCTTTCTGAGAGGGCATCTCTGTTGTATTTATTCAGATCATTTCCTCTGTTCCCATCTTCCAAAAGCCTTCATCTTAAAATATTGTTTCACATTGGCTGAGGTGTTTATTTCTGTTCCAGTGGTAAACATATTGCATCAGCTTCACCTGCAAATCTTTCTAAACTGCATTACTACATTATTCAACATAAAAGGGAATAGAAATGGCTTTTCCATTTCTAGATGAATGTCTGAAACTGCAGCGAAAAATAATCAGTTTTTTTAAAAATAAAAGTACATTTATTTTAACAGTCAAAAGCAACCATTAACATATAAAATGTATTAAAATAAACAAAATTCACCTATGTATCTGTATTTAATTTAACACCTAATTTGAAACTAGGAATTGAGAATTCTACCCACAATCATATAAGATTTATTTTATATATTTTTCTTCCTTTATTTCATTTTATTTTCGGTTACATTAAGAACATTGAATATGAACAGTATACAAAATAATGCGCATTTTACAGACAGTTAAACCCACCACATAGGCCTAAAAAAGTATCAGAGAGACATATTGGAATGTTAACTGGGCCTATAGTATCTTTAATTCCCATTTGGATGGAGTGGATGGTCTATAGTATTTATTTATTATATTTATTAATATTCCACTTTATCCCCCTAAAAAGAAACCCAAAGTGGCTGACAACATTAAGCACAATATGATATACAGTATTAAACATAAAAACCCCATGCAAACACTAAAATAACATTACATATTGAACTACTTAAAATAAATAGTTAAAATTGTGAAAACAATTTAAAATCTATAGAAAAATATGATACAACACCTGGCTCAGTCTAAAAAACTTTAGAATAATTATTCCTGACTGAAATCTTCCTTAACATCCATAAGAGAACAACAGCAACAAAAATGTTACTACATTTAACTGTAACACAGCTCTGTTCACATGGGAACATAAATATTTATTTGAGGTTATCTGCAGTACACACACTCATACACACAAACATGTACACATGCATATATATGTACACACATTATTCTCTGATCTGGGCTCAAAAATTACTTGTTAAAATGTTGAAAAGTAATCATACTGTAATGGACCCCTACTTGAATAAAACCTTTTTATTTTTTATGATTCTGAAATGCTCTCCCTCTTTGCCAACTCATTTGCCTACTCATTTGCCTCCATTCGCCCTCTTATATCTATCATGAGTCTTTCCTCTCTCTGAATTTTCCTTCTCATATTTTTGCTGATATCAGTGTCACTATCTGATGTATTTTCTCCTCAATTTCCCTTTTTCTTTTCCTCTATCCTCTTCAGTAATCTGTAGAAAATAGCATTACATTTTGTTTCAGAGTTATTTTATTTCGATATTAATTAAAATAATTAATACTGGTTTTAACCTGGTTTCTGAGCTGTATATTTTCTAACACAAAAATGGACAATTTGATGAATTCAAGGATTTTTTGTTGTCTCAGGAAAGAATAGCATCTACAAAAATGTAAAAATTGCATTTCGGGGACCATGCCATACTACAGAATTATAGCACTATCATTGCACAATGACTGCTATGGCAACATAATATGGAACTTGGGAGAGATGTTTGGTATTCTCAGTAAGAGCTAGATCTAATGACTTATCAGACTACACACCTCATGAAGCCACTGGTTGATGCCATGACAGTTCATTGGAAATCATAGTGCAATAATTATGTATCATGAAAGGGTCCATGGTTTTGTATAACAGATTTCTATAAATCAGAAGTCAATAAATGAGAGAAAGGAGAGAAAGTGTGTTTAGATTCATTCAGCATCTTTAAAGTGAAATCAAATAGCTTTGTCTATTAATGTGTTCTATGTCATGTTTCATGCTTGGAACTAGTTGCTGGGAGGTAATCAAATGAAAAAGATGGGAAGCTGTGAGATGAATCCAAAGACAGAATATTTTTCAAGATGCTGTCCATATATAATTTTTCATATAATAATAATAATAATAATAATAATAATAATAATAATAATAATACTTTATTTATACCCCACCACCATCTCCCCATGGGGACTCGGGGCAGCTCACAATGTTACAAAAGTAACAGTGCAAATACATTAACAATATACACAGTTTAAAACACAAGAAGATAATAAAACAGATGTTAAAACAAAGGTTTATACAACAGTAATAATATCAAACAACCACCAATGCCATTCAGTCAACTTCAAAGGTGTGTGTGTGGGGGGAACTATAGCAGCAATATAAGATAATAATAATAATAATAATAATAATAATAATAATAATAATAATAATAATAACTTTATTCTTATACCCCGCCCCATCTCCCCAAAGGGACTCGGGGTGGCTTACATGGGGCCTTGCCCAGACACAGCAATATAGAAGCAAAAACAAAACAATAAAACAAATTACAACAATAAAACATCAGCATCGATAAAAACAGTCATAAAAGGTCACCATACAAATAAAGTGTTAAAACAGGAGATAAAATCATTAGATTAAAATTCCCCGATGAAAGGAACCTAATAACATTCAGAATAGAATTATAATGAGGCTGGTCATCCAATGGCTGTCTCTCCAAAGGCCCGCCCAAACATCCAAGTTTTCAATTGTTTCTTAAAGGATGCAATTCAGTTCCACCCTGAAACTGAATTGCATGGTGAACGAGCCACAGCTATAGCAGTCACTTTGGCCAATGCAAAGGAGGAGTAAACCCACAGCAGCCACATACTCCATGGGGCTGATATCAGATAACACAAGGTCACATCAGAATGGCTTTGCACTGTGTTATCCAAAGTCAGAGGAAATTCAAATTCTGTGACAGAATTTTGGCTTTCTTCTGACTTAGCATCAGGGGGAACAGTTGGAGCAATTCCTAAATGGAATCGGTCACAACTGTCCCCACTGCCATCTTACATTTCCTGGACTTCGGCTGCCTAAGAATGTCATTTTCCTCCCCCCCCCCTTGCCTTCCATGTTGTGGTGGTTTCCTGCTGTGATATAGGTTCTACCTGTTTGCTGTCACATGCCATGACATTGGGATGGTGTAATAGGGGGCACAGGGAAGGAAAGGAGAGAGGATGAATTTTTCTCTTTTCCCCTCCCTTCAACACCCTGTTGCCCCAGTTGACATCACAGCATTTGATGGTGAACAGGTTGGATCAGTTTTGCGTCTAGGAACATGGAGTGGAAACATGACAATTAGAGTGGTTGCTGGGTGGCCTAGAACCATGTTCAGTGCTGCTGGATAGTGAGGACTCCCTCTCATGTCCATAATGGCTGGGGAAGTCCCTATAAGGACCATACTGCTGATCAGACATGCTGCATGACAGATTGTCCCTGGGTTATGTGATTGTGTAGATCAACTAAAGGAAACTCTTTCAGTGTGTGTCCATAATTCACTATATTACTCGTAAGACAAATGCTAAGATATTAAAATATAGTTTGAGTTTCAGGTTTTTATGTGCTAGCTTCCAAAGAGGTTTGAGAGCCCTTGTAATCCTTATTGCAAAGAACCTTCAAGTTGCAGAACAATTAGAGAGAGAGAGAGTAAGGCAATAACTCAAGGTGAAATGTAGATGGTAGCACTTCAGTCAAGAAAACAATTTATTGGAAGAGTGAGAGATTGAAGTCCAATATTTTACTGGTATGTATATATACTCTCTTCTTTTCAATACTATATAGGAGTTCATATTCAATGCCAAACGTAATACAACTGTTATTAAAATTTTCTTCACTTTTTAAAGAAATAGACTTTCTTTCTCTCTTATAAAGATATAGGGGTGTCTTAACTGTTCTTTTCATCTTATCTGCTTTGATGTTTATACATGAATTAAATGCAAAGCCCAAATCTATAAGAAAACCTGATGCTGCTTAGTGTTGTATCCATCTGCATGATTTCCCTCCATTAGTAATTTGGGAAAGTGGGCAAGTTTGAAGAATAGCATTATTTCTTGACACTTGGATCCTGGGAACCTAGTCAATGAGTAATATTCATGATGCTTTGATAGGCATGTGCATTCATCTCCAGATCTAGGGGTAGATTAGGCTAGAAAAGCTACATTCCCCTGGAGTGATAGACAGATACCATAACCAAGGAATAGGTGGGGGCTGATCAACATAGATCACATGGAGACCTTGTGAAGGGACTTGAGGAAGCCTGGTCCCAAGCAACTTTCTATATAAAGGTTTCCTATTGCAAGTTTTTCTACTTTCCAATAAAGTGAAAATATTAGCACTTTTCCTTTCTCTTCTTTTGCTGGCATTTACAGCAGCAAAAACAGTTGTATTTTCTGCATTGTATGAAAACTTTTTAAAGTTTTTCTTGAAAAAGATTGTGGAAACTCACAATTTTCCCCCTAAATATATTTTAAATCTATAAAAACTCTTGTATCTCCCCTAACGGGAAGCACTGCCATTGTCCTCACTGTCATCCTGCATTTCAAGAATTAAACAAATACAGATTTGTATCAAGGATTAGGAGAGTATTTGTTAATATAGATATTTGATTCCCACAATAAGAAGGGACGTGCTGATGAAAAAGACCCCTAAATGAATGGAAATCTTTACAGTTTAGGATTTATACTGGGGCGGATACTTATTTTGTATAGAAAAATAAATTATCTCCTTTTTAAAATATACATTTTTAAAACATACATTTTTCTCTAATAACATGAAGTGTTCAAAGGCTATCCGAAAACACTACAAACTTCTACACCCTACACATTCAGGTAGAGATAACATAACTTCACCATCAGTTATCAGATATAATATTTCATGTACAAAGTTATACTTCAATTCAATAATCTTTTAATTTCTTTTCTACTTATTACATGTTTTACTATCTGTCAAAAGCCAAATTTGAAATATACCACCACTTTGACTTCATGTAAATAATACATGCCAATGTTATCTATTTCTGTTAATTCATACAGTTTCACTAGTTAATCGTCATTGTCATCTTTTCTTTTCTCTCTCTCTTTTTTGGGTATGATTGGATCTTTCCATCTTGGAGCATAAATAATTCTCACATCTATAGTGTGAGAATTATTGTTCCATAATTATTATTTAGGTGAGTCTTCATCATTTTCAGCCAATATGATTTTGGAGTTTTTTTAAACTTACTTTTGTTTTGTTTAATATTCTCTACCAATAAACACATTTCATTCCACTTTGTGGCCTTTATTACATGTTCACCACATGTCCCTAGCTTCTGATCATGTTTTCAACATTTGTTTGTTGTGTTTTATACATCTTAGGAAGTCTTTCAGGAGACACAGTCCTTAGATCATAGTCCCATGCAGTAATTTCTGCATGTGCTTTTATTAATAGGCACAACCTTATGACACCATTTCCAACTGCAATTATCTTCTAAGAAAATACTTTTTTCCTGTACAGAAAATCTCTGCATTCAATTTTCATATAATAAATTCCAAAATTGTGAAGTCTTAAAAGAAAACTGTATGTGTTTTAACACTTGTTGCAGTTAGGAGAAAATATCTGAACAATTTATTCTTTCCCACAAGGAAAAAATGTTTTCAAAATTTACATTTCTAATTCACAACCCTGGACCATCCCAAATTCACAGGGGCTGATATCTCTCTTAATTTCCTGTCCTCACCACTATCACATGTACTTATCTGTAATCTTTCTTTCTTTCTTTCTTTCTTTCTTTCTTTCTTTCTTTCTTTCTTTCTTTCTTTCTTTCTCTCTCTCTCTCTCTCTCTTTCTTTCTTATATTTATATCCCATCCTTCAGCCCAAAAGACTTCTAGAGTAACTGTTCTATTCATTTTTTATTTTATTTGAAGATGAATTTTCTACTAAACTTCATAAAAAGTACATTTAATCTCAAAAGACATTTAAACAGCTTTAATACATTTCAATATGTTAAAATTATGTCATAACATTTGGTAAAATGTGCAATCCAAAGGAGAGCACTAATCCACAGATTAGTCTGAGAGGGACAGATCAGATTATTTCATGGGATCTAATGTATGATTATAACATACTGATATGGACAACTGTTTAATACCATACAATAAAATAATGACAAATCTTGTGGTTCCCTGTATCTCATTAAAGTCTCTTTTTGAATACCGATAATGAAATGAGTCTATTAATAATCTCAGTTATATTATAACTCTTAATAGGAGACCCCGGTGGCATAGTGGGTTAAAGCCTTGTGATTTGAAGGTTCGGTTGCCAACCTGAAGGCTGCCAGGTTCGAATCCAACTCAGGGAGAGTGCAGATGAGCTCCCTCTATCAGCTCCAGCTCCATGCAGGGACATGAGAGAAGCTACCCACAAGGATGGTAAAAACATCAAAACATCCAGGCATCCCCTGGGCAACATCCTTGCAGACGGCCAATTCTCTCACACCAGAAGCAACTTGCAGTTTCTCAAGTTGCTCCTGACATAAAAAAAATAGTTATATTAATTCATTGGATTTTTTTTTTTAAAAAAACAATGAATAAATATAAATAATGTGGAAAGAAAAAATATTTACATATTTTTAAGATATGAAAATAGATAGCTTTTTCTCGCTGAACAAACCATGGGCCCCTGTCAATGTATTGGTATTGCAAATCCGCAAGGTTCTAGTCCTGTGGTTTTTGACCTTCAACTCCCAGAAATCCTAACAGATGGTAAATGGGCTGAGATTTGTAGTCCAAAAACATCTAGGGAACCCAGGTTGGGAACCACTGCTCTAGTCAATTGCAGTGCACCTAGAGGGCAAAATGCCCCCTATTTCTATCTAGTCTAGTTCCCAGTGTATTATACTGGAGAGAAGTTTGTTTGTGATCTTCCCAGACCTCATTCACGTATCCAAGGGATCCTGGATCAAGCAGATTATCTAGATCAATTTCAGTCTACCCACAAGCAAGATTACACATAAAATTTAATAATATTGTTGCTCTAAGGCAATCAGTTGCCCAGGACTTTTGGCAAGGTGACCCAATGGCCTACTGACACCCACAGGTCGCATGAAATTGTAGAGCACCGTTGTGTAATAGTGCTGAGGAGTAATCTCATCCTTGCTGGTGGATTTGGATTTGCCCTCAACACCAGCAGCAATTAATCACATAAAGTTATACAGCACTGTGGTGAGAACACAGGCGGGCTGCTGCTGTGGGGCTGCCTTGGGGATTACCTCCTGTCCTGGCCTAGGACAAAGGAGTATCATTCTTTGAAGGAAGCAGATGGCCCACAAGCAAGATTGCACATAAAGTTTAGTAGTATAGTTGTACAGAGAAAACCATGCCCACGCAGCCAAGGGGAAGTTACCCAAATGGTGAAGAAACACCCATGGCTCACATGAAATTGTACAACACAGTGGTGTTAAAGCCGTGCGTGTCATGTTGATGCAGAGCTGTATCGGGAGTAAATCTCGTCCTTGCTGAAGGGTTAGGATATTTGCCCATGCCCTTTCCGCACAACCACCAAATGTTCTTCATTTGCAGGTCACATTAAGATAATTATTGTGGCATTTTATAACCCTTGGGCAGCAGCTGCGAATGCATATGTCCACAACTGGCTACCTCAACTCCGAATATGTTGACAAATACCTCATCCTCTCTCCCTAATCCTTTTTCTGCTGTAGTACTGTGTTTGTTTAGCCAACTCCAGCCTTTTATTTTCTTTCCCTCTCTGGGAGATGGAAAGGCATGTGGCTAGATGGCCACAAAACACCTGGAGTTAAGTAGTAAAAGTGTGCTCAAACCCATGGCCTGCTACGGCCAGTGAAAGATGGTCCCCACCCTGCAATCCTTCAGCTGGGGCAAGATTCCCTCCTGGAATGGGGGGGGGGTGCCACGCTGGCCTCCAATGGCTAGCCAAAGATGCCCCCCCCATCCCAGGATCCTTCAGCTGGGGCAAGATTCTTTCCTGCAGTGGGGTGGGATGCCACGCTGGCCTCCGCCCCACACTCCTTTAGCTTGGGCAACATTCCCAGCATCCCCTACCTTCGAACAGAATTTATAACCATTTTTTTCTGGATTGCACATGTCTAGTAATGAGATTTGAACGAACTATACTTTAGGAAAACTTTAGAAAGAACATGCCAGTACCCCCAAATTTTGTAATGACTTTTGGAACATTTTTATCGATCACACCGGCCTAATATCTAGTCATAAAAGTCCATTCTGTCTCTGTTGTTATCCTGTTAAGAGAAAATAGTATGGATTTCTCCAAGAATGTCTTTATTTTTAGTTTTCTCCTCACTACTACATATTATATACTGCAACCTTACTCATGAGAGAAGTTGTAGAGAGTGAGAAGACAACTTTGCAGGTTGATGAAGTGTGTGTCTGGGGACTGACACACACACCAAGTTTCTTAACAATAGTAAACAATGTAAGTCCTAAGCAAGAGCAGAAAATTCCACAAAAGAACTAGAAACTCTGCTTCAAAATGTAACAGCTCCCAATATAGCATACTTGTTGGAACCATGCAGAGAGGAAAGCCTAGTATGCTTGGAGAAAAGATGGAAATTATAAATGAATTTAACAGATTATTATCTAGGTTATTAGAAGGTATGGTGGTAAGCCTGTTATAACTGCTACGAAGCAGGTATTACATCATGTTTCTTTTTGAAACCACCTCAATTAAATGGCTTGAATATTCTCCAGCTAGATGCTGCTGAGATGTGTGCACAGAGAAAGAAAAGTTGAGAAAATATGTTTTTTTTTCCTTTGAGGTCTTTGAAAGGTTTGTTTCTATTTTATCAAGAAAACTAAATTTCCCCTTTGCATCAAATATAAAAGATTGGTTTATCTTAGACCTAGAAATAAAATTAGCTGGTTTGATGTACAGAGTATATAATGGCTGAATAGCTAGGAGAAACACTTTTGTAAAATACCATCTGAAGAGAAGAATTACTGTAAATATACTGTCTGTCTCTTCTGCTTGCCTGTACCAAGGCTAATGGAGAGTGAAATTTGTTTCTTTAGGTAATTTTCAGTGAACTGATCGCTATCATCAAGTTAATCTCTGTGAGGCTGTCTTTTCTTTTCTTTCTTTTCTTTTGATACCAGGAAAAGTGCTATGCATTGTTCCGAATAATCTTCCAAGATGTAATTCGTGTTACGTCACAGTGGATTGTTCAACTCTGAGTAGAACTCTGCATGTGGAAATGGTTCTTTTATGTCAATAAGCAAAATCTTGGCATGCAGAGAGCAAATTGAAGAGAAAGAAAGAGAACAACCTACAAATAGGAGATAAATGAAGAATCTTTTTAAAAGTTTGCTAGCAACTAATAAGGAAAACAATTTCCTGTATTGAAGTAATCAGAGAGCTTCAACAGAAGCAATTTCAAATGTGTGAATATTACTAGGGCTGAATCAGTATTTTAAAAAATATGGTTTTATTTGAATCACATGTTTCTCAGCAATCCCAAATGGGAAAAAAGTATGTCATTATAGAAATATCATCTTGGACAAACAAAATATCTTCTCTTGCTTGTTCGGAATTTATTTGTTGTTTACTGGGGGGGGGGGGGTAAACTTTTTTTTTAAGAATAATTTCTTACTAATGAAGCTTTCTATATGATCATGTGCATACATATCATTCAGTATTAAACTATTTAGACCAGCAACATACCTGAATATTTGTTACACATACACAATACCTTTCTCTCACTTCATACGCCTACTTAAAATACATTACAATGTTCCCTCACTTACTGCAGGTATTCAGTTCTAGGACCACCCACGAACAGTGAAAATCCGTGAAGTAGGGATTAAATAAAAATATATTTATTTTAATAAATACAGTACTGTATAGCCTCCCTCCCTTCCTTTAATGTACAGTACCATGGCCATCAAGCTGCGAAGGGCTTTGTGCGTGGACTTGGAGGCAGGGCACTGCTGCCGCCAATGCTCTGCACACGCCCCGCCACCTCCGCGGCTTCCCACACATGCGCCCCACCACCATGCAGCTTCGTGTGCGCATGATCCACCACCAATGCTCTGCACATGCCCCACTGCCACCACCGCTGCTACTCGCCGCATGCGCACCCCACCGCCACCGCTGCCACACTTGCTCACCATGCACAGAGTGTTGGTGAAGGAGGGTCACGCATGTGGAGCAGCAGTGGCGGTGGGGCACATGCATGTGGAACAACGGTGGTGGGGCGCGTGCAGAGCGGCAGAAACAGGGACGGTGCCAGGTGCGGTGACGCTGTTCAGAATGGGGGCCTCAGGGACCCAGCCTGAGCAGGGGAGAAAAGAGGCCCCACCCCAGTGGTTTTTGAGGCACATGCTGGGCCTACTGGCACTGCCTGTGGGCAGCTGAGGAGGATAGGCCAGGCCTGGCCACACGCGTTAGCAGGGGCCCACATCTGAGAAAACCCGCAAAACAGCAAGTCCGCAAAAAGCAAACCACGAAGTAGCAGGTGAACACTGTATTCCTATATTTCTCAGTCCATTTACTGCTAATCTTCATTGGTTTGTAAACAGAGTAGGGATAGTATGAATATTTGAAAATATTCAAAACAATGATTCTTTTTTATTTCTATTTTTAACAGAAAAAAACACAAAGGAAACAACAGTACCTATTCATACATAAACAGAAACATACTCTAACATTTACATAATTTAACAGTTTATTTCACCAATCTACATCTCTACTCTAACTAAATGTAAATCTAAAATGTGTGCTCATGCGCTCACACACACGCACATGTGTGTGTGTGTGTGTGTGTGTGTGTGTGTGTGTTTTTCCAAGGGATTTTCCTGCTTTCCTGTTGTTGGTTTCTCTGTAGTTTAACATTTTTTCTTCCACCTGATTGTCACAGGTTGGAAAACAGTAGTGAAAAGAAACATGAAATGACATGAACCTTTGCAGTCTAGGACTTATTTTGCACAAAATCATACCTGTATTTCAGAAAATATTTTTTTCTGTGTAGGAAACAGTATTTTAAGTACATATAATAATAGGTGTGTAGATTTTTTTTTCTCACAGTGAGAATAAAATTGCTAAAATCACTCATTATTTTCTTTGAGAATAAAATTAGCAAAGAATTTCTAGAATATATTAACCCTGTGTACTACTTCTGAGAAGATAGTTATTACTTCAAAGACAAGTGAAGTCCAGGCCATGCAGCATTTAAAGATAAAGAGAGGTCACTTGATCACGGTTTCCCCTACAATAGTTTTTGGAGGGTTTTTTTTTTTGCATTTCAATGAATACACACACACACACACACACATATATAGCACATTACTATGCACAGTGGCAGACTGACCAGATTGTCAGGTTGCTTAATGGCAAGTGTCCCTTTCAAACATTAGACCAAATGTTTTAATAATCTGTATTTATATTTAATATCTACTGTATAGTGCCACTACTAAGCTTGTGCATTTTTTTTGTATGCTCATTAAATTTGGATCTAATTCAGATCTAAAGCACCTTTGAAGCGAGTTCCGACCCACATACTCACTGCCTTCCCAATATTAAGAATTTGAATCAAAAGGAGCCTTCGTTTCTTAAGTCTCAGATGTCTTCGGATATAGCTGTGATCAACCCCACTGAGAGGTGAAGCCAAACATGTTGGCATGCCTCTCAGCCAGTCAGGACTGATGGAGGAGGAAGGGGGAGGTGGAGGCATTGGTCTTGTAGTCTTTTTTAAAAAATGTTGTTTTAAAAACTTTGAAAATGCCCAATGGGTGAAACATTATGAAACTTGATAGGCAAAGAGTGATAAATATGTTCTACCACCATAGCAAGTTTCATCCCAATAGCTTTAAAAATGAGGGAGAAAGAAGCCTCTGCATTTTCCCCATTTATAGTAATTTAGTGGGAAGCGAGGAGATGCCACATGTCTGCACTGAACTACATTTCCCAGAATGCATTGGGCTGGAGCAGCTATCTGTGGCATTGGGAGACAGTGTAATTGGTATAATAGAGTAGAGTTCCGGTTATCCTCCCAGGCAGCAACTTCAAAGCCCGATGCATGGCTGGAAGGGAAGAGAGTTTTCCCTCCTGGCTAGCACCGGGCTTAACAGCCCCATAGAAAACAAGCCTGATGCTTGGCAGGAAGGGAAGGGAGCTCAATTGCTGCCTAGAAAAATAGCCGCTTTTTTCTAGGCCTCAACTTCCAAGCCCCTTGCTTGGCAGGGCGGGAAGAGAGTTTTCCCTCCTGGCTAACTCCAGGCTTAAGAGCCCTGTTGCTGCTTAGAAAAACAACTGTTTTTCTAGGCAGCAATGCGTGGTCCAGTTTAGAGAGAGAGAGACAGCATGGTGTAGTGTAGTGGTTTGAGAGTTGAACTATGATTGTGGCTTGATTCCCCACTCAGCCATGGAAACCCACTGGGTGATCTTGGGCAAGTCACACACTCTCAGCCCCAGAAAACCCAAGGAAACAGGAAATAACACTTTCAAACCAGGAACAGATTTTCTTATTCAGAGGCTGATGGTCATCTGTCAGGAGTGATTTGATGGTGTGCTGATTTCCTTTCTGGTTGATAAATGTCATTTTCTAATTGGTTCTGTCATAAAATTGTCTTTGTGCAAGGGACATCATCCTATAAAAATTAGCACATTATGGTTTGTTGAGTCTCTCTCCACCAATTTAACAAAGTTTCAGCCACACAAACAAAGTTTCTGAAGTAGAACAATGACTTACAAAGTAAAGACAACCCAATAAAACAGGAAATAACACTTTCAAACCAGGAACAGATTTTTGTTATTATTAAAAATGTTTTTTATCAAAACTTTGAAAATTTGCCAAAAATCTGAGGATAAGTCAAACATTCTTAGATTTGGTGAGCTAACAGTGGTACATGTGTTCAACCACTGTAGCAAGTTTAATTAGGATAGCTCAAAAATGATGGAGAGAGAAGCCCCTTAAGTTTCCCCATTGACAGTAATTCATGCTCATGCACACCAGCCATTAGCGTACATATGAAGATTTGGAAGTTTCTGAAAGTTTTGAACTTTTTGCTTTCAAAATTTGGAAATGATTTTAGAAACGAAGCGCCAGCCTCCCCTACTTTCGAACCGAGTTTAGAACCATTTTTTTTCTGGATCGCACATGTCTAATGTGTACAATATATGTACACTATAATTACTACAAATGATATGTTTCTTTCACAATAATTTAATTGTACTTTTTTCCATTTAAGCATTTCTTTATAATCTCATTTAAAATTAAATGAAAGCCATAAGTTGTAGGTGGGCTCCCTTTGTCACCTGGCAAGCAATATTTTGAGTATGCATATTTTTTATCTAAACCTCTCTGCACCTTTATCCTAGTTGTTCATGCATTTATTCTGTTTGTTTACAGAATGCAGAATGTTTGTGAAACAGAATAGATTATGCTGAACTAATAGTGCCAATCGGGATCTCCACATTCACTTCATAGCTACTTTTAGACTCTATCGTTGTTAAAAAAAATACTGTGAGGAGATTTTGAGGGACAAAATTGGAGGAGATATACAAGTGTGTGCACATGCATTTTCAATATGAGTTAATAAGAACTGTGGGAGGTGATACAACCCTACTGCAATATAAAGCCAAAGCTCCAGTGTGGTGGCTACATACATTTGAATTTACAAATTCAGCAAACACAGGTAGTATTATGCACCAGTGGCCTTTCACTGATAAGATATCTAATTATACCATGTTTCCCCGAAAATAAGGCAATGTCTTATATTAATTTTTGCTCCCAAAGATGCTCTAGGTCTTATTTTCAGGGGATGCCTTATTTTTCCATGAAGAAGAATTCACATTTATTGTTGAACAAAAAAAAAATGAACATTTATTATATACTGTACAGTAGTTGTCATCATAAACCAGCATAACCAGACAAACTGTGAATCCTATCAAGAATTTCTTGTTACTACCAATATTTCCATGTACAACACACTATGGTACGTACATTTACCAATCCTGCATGCTTTGGTGTTCTGTTCAGCAGGCAAGCTTCCAAACAAAAACTTTGCTAGGTCTTACTTTCAGGGGAGGCCTTATATTTAGCAATTCAGCAAAACCTCTGCTAGGTCTTATTTTCTGGGGATGTCTTATTTTAGGGGAAACAGGGTATACTGTCAAAATAGAGACAAAAAACTTCAATGGATAGGAAAGGCAATTTTCTGACCTGGCACTACATGGATTGCAAAACATGACAAAACACTCCTGAAAAGCAAACACTTGATATTGTCAAAAGTCCATCTATATGTTGATATTTGGCAGCTGAAGAGGGCTGTAGCCCATTTAGAATTTGAATTACTGTTCGTGGAGCTTCCAGAAGAGGTGACATTTTGCAAGGGGAGATGAGATCAGCCCAGAGTCTGGAAAGATCAAAATCCACCTACTCCTGCCCTAAAACAAGCTCTTAAGGATGTTTAATTTTACAAATGATCTGATTTTCTGATTAATAGAAAATCCACCACATTTCATTCCTGGATGGCTAGTAACGGAACATCAGAAGGCCATGTACATTCATGACACTCATCTATTGTCATATATTCTAACTTCACACACAGGAAAAATGGGTTATCACTGAGAAGTCTTTTTAAGAACTGAAGGAGAGTGATATTTTCAAAGCTACAGTGCTTGCTGCTATAAATTAACAACCTTTCCTCCAAAGCATCAGTGATGACCTCATTTGATCAAGTTCAACACAACACCATTTGGCAGCTTTGAGTATATTTTTAGAAAGCCCTCTTGACACTTAACTCTTGAGCTGACCCCACAGTAAATTGATCAACCGGGTTAAAGCAGATTGGTCTATTGTATGAACCTCAGCATGTATTCAAAGCAGCACTGTATGTTGTTCTGGAAATGTACAGTTTTCAAAACTTTCTGTTCTGTAGGCATTAGGGTAGCTATTGTAGCTTATAGGCATTGTCACAGCATGAATGTTCTCCTACATTTGAAGTTAAGAGTGCAGATAAAAAAAGCCTATTTAAAGCAGGCAAATCTGCTTGCAGATCTGCAAGCTAATTTACTATAGTAACAAGCTGATGGCAGATATATGTCAAGGGAAACTAGAGGAAAACAATTCTAAGAGTGAAAAATTCTGCTTTTAGGTTGGGGTGGAGAATGGGTGACTGTGACAAGGAAAAATACACTATGAAGATGAGAAGGAATCCATCTGCAAGACAAGAGAGAAGCTGACACATAAAGTAAATGTCTAATACCATTTACTTCTGTTTCCAGCTGCTATTTAGGACTTTTGTGTAGCAGCACAAAATGGATAGAGTTGTGAAGGGATAATAATAGAAGGACTAAAAGAGTGCATGAAGGAAGATGATCAAGATGCACCCAGTAAATTAGGGGTTAAGGAAGAATGTCAGAAAGTCATACTGCAGAGAGATCAATCCAAAGCAAAACTTAGGCCCCTTCTACATTGCCATATAATACATATTATTAAAGCAGATAATCTGGATTTTATGTGGTAGTGTAGCAGGGGCCCAAGACTACCCCACTGAAAGACTTTTTATTACAGACAGGAATGCTGGATGCAAGTGGAGTAAATACCTGGGAGGTTGGTGGAGAGGCAAAGATGACTGAGTGTGTAGTTAGTCAACTCCCTTCTGAAAAAAGGGCATGGTGGGAGTATTATTAGCATGCTACAGTGAAAGGGATTTCTTAAAAGCACTTCTGAAGAATAAATAAGGTAGCAAGGAGTGGGAATGTCAAGGTGGTGGCTATAACATACTGTCCCCTTCACACCTCACTCGTATGAGATCTAGGGAAACAAGGTGTATCAATTAAGGAGGGGTTACATATTTGGTGCTGAAGGAGATATCTAGGAATCTCATGTATTTGCTCAGTAATAAAAATAACAGTAGAAAGGAGAAAAAAAATGGTTTTTTAATGGATCTTTAAAGAAGGTTACAGATTTCCTGGGGACAGGAAATGTTCAAAGGGCTATTTGGAAGGCTCAGAGGACTATGAGTATTAGACTTGTTTTACTTTGGCCAAACCAGCTTCTTCGGCTCTACTGGATGGCCATAACAACAAGGGCCCAGCCACCATGTTTTCCTGTCTGTTATGTCCTGGCGCTAGTGTATTTAATTACCTTTTCTTTAGAGTAGGAAGTAGAAGCAGTTTTAAGGAAGCATTAAATCCGAAGCAGAAAGGCATGAGGGGGTGAAAGGCAGGCAGGGCCTGCAGTACAAAAGCAAATCAAGAGAACAGAGAGGACTTTTTAAAGGAATCCCACAGGATAATTTAAGGTCACCACTTTTCCTTCCCAGTGGGAAGTGGGAAGCCTCCTTAAAATGCCTTAATGAAAAGCTGGATGCAGGGAGAGCAGAGAGAGAGTGTGAGTACCGCTGCCAGTCTCTTTAGAGTAGAAAGTAGAATCATCTTTAAGGAAGCCTTAAACCCAGGTCTCCTATACAAACCAAGGGGAAAGGATCTCAGAAAGGGTGTATCTTAACTCTGATGCTTTTTAATCCATTTCTTAATGAAGGATATAAGGACAAACGATGCCATTAACAAAATCCAGCTGCACGCTTGTTTTTGGAAGGCACACGAAAACAGATATGGGGGTGTACCAGTATCCGGCCAGCAGAAACTGATCAAGTTTTGGCACAAGCCTAATGAGTATGTATGTGTGAAGTGGTTTTGTAAGTAGAAAATTGCTAAAGAAAGAACATATAAGAATTATGATTATGCATGACCCAACCTGTATTTTCTATATTCTTCTGTTGTTTAATGAACAGGTGGAGGCAGTGACATAGTTTCAACATAGACTTCAAAGATTTTATTAATTTCACAGAGAAAGTCCCATTTTTCATTTATGTCCCTTCATCTAATGAATAACATTATTTCATGCTCAGGGCAGCCTATGGCAAGATCATGTAGCATGGGTGCACAAGATGGACACGGAATGCCAGTCATCCTTTGTAGTATCCCAATTTTTTGTCTCTAGCTGACACATTTCCCTTTCTTTCTTTCTTTCTTTCTTTCTTTCTTTCTTTCTTTCTTTCTTTCTTTCTTTCTTTCTTTTCCTTTTGAGTCACTAATTGGCATTTTGGTTGGACATACATTTCTGACTATATCCAGCAGTCTATGTCTCCCTATTAATGTTTTGCATTCTCAGATTCTCCATTAGACAGAAGATTCACATAATAGATTTTTTTCTGAAGAATTACTGAAGATGAAGACAGTTCATTGACAGAACTCAAAAACATTTGGGAGCCTAATGTGCAGGTTTGCATGTTCTGTTTGAGTATATGAAGCACAGGATCAACTTATCAAGACTAAGCTTGCTTTCCCAGTGATAAATTGCCTGATAACAAAATAATTATTTAAATTAGTAAAGCTTCAGGTCTCTTACACAGCATAATATTTTGAAAGGGGGGGAAGTCAGATGGAAAATCCTTCCTTCCAAAACCCATTAAACTGATTGAATATCACTTGTTTGGGAGGAAGATTACCTTTATAGGCATGTCAAATATATGTTCATAAGAATTAAAATATCATGGATCTCATCCCCAAGTATTCTGGGGATCAAAGTTTGTTAAATTACAAAAAAATCCTTCTTTTTATATTAAAATAGAGCTGTCCGATCAAAAGAAAAAAATAAAACAGATCTTAGAGTTATAGAAAATGAAAAGGTCCTTGTGGATGATCAGCACTTGGATCTCCAGTTAAAACATAGATGAGAAGTCATCATCCAACCTTTGTTTTAATATGCATATGTATATTCAACAAAGGTCAATCTAGTAACTTCTTTTATGGATTTTTTCCTACAATTTCAGTCCTTAAAATTGGGTTCTGTTTAATGGTGCAAAATAGAACAACCTTGCTCTGTCTTGAGATATTGTATTTCTCCTGTAACTTCTCTTCACCAAACTACACTTCACAAGCTTCTTTACTATCCCTCATTGGGTTGGGTTTTTAGGCCCATTATCATCTTTTTTTTTTTCCCCGTTCTGGACATGTTCCCAGCTTGTCAATATCCTCCCTAATTGGGGGTGCTCTGATAAGTTATTCACATGAGGTCTGACTAAAGCAGAATTGTGTGGTATTATTACCTTTTAGATGTCCATGACATGTGAGTGTGAAGAAGAGCAAATCACAGACCACTTACTGCAGTAAAGTCTGTGCCCTGCCATATGCACAATGGAGGATTTTTTTTACAACGACACCTGAGGCACTTGAAGTGGTCAAAGGAAATCTAGTATAATGCCAAATTTTTAACTTTGCTTGTGGTTTTTTATACATTATAACTGTATTCTCAATTCACTTCTGATACAATAAATAAATACTTTCTTTGAATTGGATAGTATACTAATATTTTGATTGATACATACTACAATTTTATTTGCATTTTTCTTTGTTGCGTCATACTGCTGACTCATATTTAGATTTCTAGATCCTTTTCACATGTACTTCTGTCAAGTTTAATTAGTTAATAATAGTAGTATTATTAATATTAATATTGTCTTACATCTGTAAGAATATCACAGATGACCTTGTCAAAATCCTTACTGGAATTAAGATTGATAGTGCTCTCGACAGCTACCAAGCTTGCAAATCTATCAAGGAAACAAGTGATACAATTACTCTGGCATGACTTGTTTTTGAGAAATTTGTATTGGCTCATTAGGCACAGTACTTTTTCATAACTACCTGAAAACTGCCTGTTTACTATTTTGTGAAGCTGGCAGTAGGTAGCTCCACGTGGTTCTTTTTTTTTTCTTCTTCCTTTTTTGAAGATGGGGACAACGTTTGTTCTTCGCATCTGCCAGGACCTCTTGTGCTCTCTAAACAATATGGGAGATTCTAGTCTGAGGCTTTGCTCTTACATTTTCAAGTTCCTTTAGTAGTCCTTGATATATTTCATTTGGTCTTGGAGATCTGAATTCATTTAGCTATTAGCTAGGTACTCTTTATTACAAGGGTTGAATGAAAAGTAATGCCTCCACCTTCATCACTCCTTAACAGATGGCAGTACTGGTATGCGGCAGATACAGGCTTGTTCAGTAGACTCTCCTCTACAGTTCCATTTGGCGGGGAACCTTACATTGAATAGTTGTGTTGTTAAAGTTCGAAGTATGGAACCCTGCGCAGACGGTCAGTCAATGCAACTTAAGCAATGTGCAGTCATTGAATTCATGACAGCAGAAGGTGTCACCCCAAAGGAGATTCATCAGAGAATGCAAGCTGTTTATTTATCTCTCACTAGTTTCACCAGTCTAAACAATGTATTCCTTCTGGCAAAAGACAGGGAAAAAGTGTATGTACAAGGTGCTTACCCAAATGTATCAATTACACAAGACAGCTTTAGGAAAGTATGTCCTACGGAAGATGATTCAGCACAAAATTTACATAGTACCATGAAATGCATACAAAAATATGTATAAATGCCTATATGGGTAAAAAAGACTGGTGTGGAATTGAATGGCATGAACTTGACAATGTAAGCAAGACATAGAAGTGAAACATATGCACTCCCCCCCCCCTTTTTTTTTTTTTGTCTACATATGGTTTATCCATTCCTAACTTAAACTCCTTGGAGTTGAAGGTAATCAAATGATGGATATGAACTCCTTCCTCCCAGTTTTTTTTTCATACAAGGGAATACATTATTAATTCTGCATCTCCCTTCAGTAGAAAATGGAATGGAAGAGGCTTCTCTTATTTATATATTTGATCAACTATAACTTAGATTTGTTGTCAAACCGTGGTTTTTCAGAAGACTGAATAACAGTTACATTTAATGTATGGGTTCATCATACATTGGACAAGATATGATTCCTTCATCTCTCCAAAAAATCCACTTACTTTGGGGCATTTATTTCATTCAAAGGTAGGGGATCTTTGAAACATTTCAAGGGGAGGATGTCACATGACTTTTGCTTTTAATGTGTACTAAAAATCAGTCAAGGTTACGGTGGGTTTTTTCTGACCTTTTTTCCCTCCCTCCCTCCCTCTCTTCCTTTCCTGATCAATGTTATTAGTGTCATCCTGGCTATTTTGGATAGGCTATAGTTGAAAATGAGAATAAATATTCCTGGAAATGAAATAATGAGATAACAATGTAGCATGTCCAAGTGCATTCAGGGAAGGGAGGGGCTAGTCTCCAGGTATATGGGAACACCCCATATGGCGGGAAACGTCATATGAGGATAAGGAGACAAAGTGATATGCTGCCCCACCGTTTCCCCCACTGCCTGATGGATTACCCCATGGTCCCCAAGTTTGATGAGGTTCTAAGTCTCCCTGCTAAAGAATTAACCCAAACAATCTTCCCCAACATTAATTTTTAGGTATTAGTTGCAAAAGAAACACTGGAATGTAGTTTTAAAATGACTTGTCACTAGCACATTCTTTGACGTAAACATTACAGGAGTTGCCCAAGCATGTTTTTTCATAAATGTTTTATTGTCCTTAGTTTTGGAAACCCAATCAGCATATTAAAAAGAGTAAACACTTTTTTCCCTGTTGCTTGAGTGCAATAACTTTTTTTCTATTTAGAAACTTCACATCAATTTACTTTGCAAGTATCTTAATAATTTACTGCAGACTGCTAAACCAGTAGGATTATCAAGGGCATTAATCTTTAATAGAAGGATAATGTAGTTGTCTTTCCAGAAAATTTTAATTAGAACATACTCTTCAATTGCTTGATAACAGATAGAATTCATCATTTTAATGTTCAATCCATCATCTTTTTTTTAAAGCAACGCAGTAACATCACTGAATAAATGAAATGCAAAAGGTGTCTGTAACATGAAGAAAGGGAAAATAGTTTTATTATGCTTACCAGAATCCAAGATGAGAATATTTTCAGATTTTTTACTTAGAATGTAACCTCTCCTGTATTATTTTTTGTGTGTGTGTGTGTGGGGGGGGGATGAAATAGGTTTGGCTATCTTTATTCCCATAATTGTCTAAATTTAATCTTGATTAAATCTTACTAAAAACAATAGAAATTAGGCACAATCATTTTGCTTGTAATATGTCTAGTACAGCATATTACAATTCATGTTGATTCAAAAGTAAATCCCACTTTGTTCAACAGGGCTTGATACCATTTCAAAGGATTGTAGCTGTTGGTGTGGTAAACTTGACCTATATTGACAGTTTTTAAAGAGATTGTCATGTTAGTCTGCTTCAGCGTCAAATAGAAAGAAAAGAAGGGTGAGGAAGCAAATAATACTGTTGAAAATAATTGATTCATTTCAGTGTGAGATTTTTGTGGATATAAATTTACCTCTTCAGTGAGAGATTAGAAGGACAGCAATAAGTATGTTAGAGCTATAATGTTGTAGTAGAGAAATCATAGTTTAATAGGAGACAGAAAGAGGCAAATTATGACCCATGTGCTAAATGTTTAAAGAGCTGAGTATGATAATACTAATCTTCAGCAGTTGGTATGAAAACAAGTTAAACCAATTAAAGTAATATTAAAATAATTTTATGTAATGATTTAGAAATGCTAAAGTAATGCTTAAGCTATATCTGAATCAGTGCACAAGAGGAGAATGTAAATGATCTATATCTATATCCATAATAAAAGTGAAAACCCGACCTCCACAAAGAGGCTATAGTTCCCAGTGTTGAGGAGCCACCAAGTCACTCCATCAACTGACATTGCAGGTTACAGCGAGCGCCATGAACATGTAGCCTCAAACCCTGCCAATGCCCTCCCCAAACACTACGGCCCACCATCCAAGGAATGCTTTCATTTGGGGACCATTTCATCCTAGATTTTCCATGGAGAGAGAAACATAGAGAAACAGGATGTAGCTTTCAACCATTTTCAAGGCTTCCTTTCCAACTCAAGAATGTGTAGGTTAAGTTTTTTTCTTTTTGTTTTCAGTTATTCTGCCTGAATCCTTTAAGACAGGGGTGTCAAATTCATTTTTATTAAGGACCACATCAGCATATTTTTGCAAGGTTTATCAGGCCTGGTTGTTTTATTTCACAAGTGTATTTTGTTAGTTTCATACAATATTGTCAAAGTGAGAACTTATTTTTGTAAATAGGGTCAGGGTCTTGGATACCTGCCATAAAGACAAAACATGTGAACATTCTTTTGCTTTCTAGCTTCTCTGTTAGCCAAACAAGTTTGGGGTTGGATGGAGAGATGACCAAAGCTTCCTAGTGAATTTTACAGTGTAGCAGGAGCTTGATCTGGAACTGACTACTCTTGCACCATGATGCCACCTGTTTCATAAAATAATGTGTGTATATAGCAGCTCTGTCACATCTTTATGAGCTTTGCATAGTAGTGGTTTCAGCATTCATTGCTTTGAAAATCGCATGGATAGTTCCAAACTGCCACTTCTGTGCATAGCTGTGCCTTTATTTCTATGTGGCAGATGTGCATATTGCTTTGAAGTTCCCACTACCCACACACAAATATCCAATTTTTCAGCCCATCCAAGATTGTCATGCAGTCAAGAAGCATTATGGTTTGATATATAAACACAGTAATAGTCTGTTTCAAGATAGCGGAAACAAATTAAGCAAAGTAGTGGGAGATTGGGGGTTATTTACTTGTCTGTTTTCTCAAAAAGCATGGTTGTTGAAATATGTCACATCTGACAATATACTGTGTTACTGAAAAGAGTTTCCCCCATCATATTTACAAAATGGAAACAGAGTACAGACTGGCAACAGATAGTTTTGAAATCTCTTAGGAATTAAAGAGATTCTGAGAGATATTTCTCAAACTCTTCCTTTTGTTTGTAGGAGAGAAGGATAAGTACCCACTTATCCATCTATAAATTCATATTAAATGCCACTGTTACAATTTTTTTTGTTCAGCAGTAAATACATGAACTACAAAAGTAATACTTTTCTTCCTCTTTGATAACTATGTCATGTGGCACAGGCCCAAAAAAACCCAACCAATCAGCCAAACAAAACAATATTGTTGTCAACCACCAAGCATATTCAGATTCACACTATGTATGGTGAAACATTCAAGACTCAGATCTATCTATCATCTATCTATCATCTATCTATCGTCTATCTATCTATCTATCTATCTATCTATCTATCTATCTATCTATCTATCTATCTGCTTGTCCGAGACTGCGGGGGCTGAGGTGGGACTAGGTCTCACTCTAAGATAAGTAAGACCATTGGAAAATAATGCCTTCAATTACCACTTTTAACACATTCTTATCTATCTATCTATTATCTATCTATCTATCTATCTGTCTAAAATGTATGTTTGTATACACTGCAAAGTCTCCTAACATGGCTTGATAGATCTGGACCAGACATGGTACACATAGCTTTCATGATCCAACAAACAATACTGATGCAGTTGGGGGGGGGAGCAATAAAGGATAATAATAATAATAATAATAATAATAATAATAATAATAATAATAATAATTGACAATAATAATAATAATAATAATTGACAAAATTGAAGGAAAAGCTGATAAGGAGAAGACCTGGCTCTGGCTCACAAGTGGGACCTTGAAGAAGGAGACAGAAGGCCTTATCCTTGCAGCCCAGGAGCAAGCCATCAGAACAAATGCAATTAAGGCCAAGATTGAAAAATCAGCTCAAGATTGAACTTCAAAGACTCTGGCAGAAACCAGTACAGGTGGTCCCGGTGCCATGCCAAAAGATCCCAGGCGGCATTTGGAAACAATAGACATTGACAAAATTACGATCTGTCAACTGCAAAAGGCCACCCTGCTGGGATCTGCACGCATCATCCGAAAATACATCACACAGTCCTCGACACTTAGGAAGTGTTCAACTTGTGATTTTGTGACATGAAATCCAGCATATCTATCTTGTTTGCTGTGTCATAATAAAATAATAATAATTATTATAATTTTATTTTTATACCCTGCCACCATCTCCCCAGAGGGACTCGGGGTGGCTCACAGATATAAAACAAGCATACAGTGATATCAAATAAAGGATGATGGTAATTGTACTACCACCACATCTGGAGGGCCATCCATAACAGATATCAAGCAAACAAGGTACAAATACCCTTCATAATCTGACTTAAAATACTGTTGGGATGTGGGGGGAGGGGCTGATAGAGAATAATGGACATTGCAATCCAGCCACATACAACTTATGGATGTTAGGAGATGCAGTCCAACAAAAAGGCCCTGACCGGGTCTTAGACTGATGGGAGCTGCAGCCCAACTAAATATTGCGGGTGATAGAAAATGATTGGAGTTGGTATCCAGTCACATCTGGAGAGCCACATGAAACAGACAATTGCAAAAATAATAGTCCATTAGAGGTAACCAATATGCCACTGAAACCAATAGGAGCAGGGTGAGGACAAGAGATGATAGAGGATGATAGACATGTCCAGACACATCTGGAAAGTCAAGTGATAAGGTTTACAGCCACACATATATAGGGCTGATGGGGACTGCAGAAAATAAGATGGCACACCCACAAAGGCCCCATAAAGGATTCCAGACTTAGTGGGCTTCACTGGTCCCAATCACATGACAGGTTGAGCTATAGGGTATTTAAGGCTACTCTGTCCCCCACCATCCTCTCTGGTTCAGTGGGACCCACTCTCTTATCCAATGGACACTGGACATGCAGGGGTTGGTAGGAATCCCCACCACCACCCAAAGTGTTCCTTGTGGGGTTTTTCATCTACCCAACAGTTTTGAAGGGGAGTAGTAATTGGCTTTGGGTGGTGTCACTTCAATAGGTTTCCCTGAGTAAGTTAAAAAGGATCCATGGCATGATAAAGGTGAAATAGTTTGAATGGGCACTGTGGCACCCCCTCCCTTTTTGGGGGGGGGGGGGTAAAAGGTGGACTTCCATAACAGTTCATATATGTTTAGGAGGTCAGGAGACTGAAAAACGGGCTACCCTTGGACTAGAATGAGGGTTCTCATTCTTTTAAAACTGAGATTTGGGAGGGAGCAGTTCCAGTTATGATTGGCCGAGAGGTGCAGCCAAATAATTTTGGGTGGTCTTTAGGATCTTTGGTGCCCATATGTCCTTGGAGGTGGTCAGAGGGAATGACACCTGGCCCAGGGGCAATTCTCACTGTGTGGCTAATGCATCATGAATTAAGGTGGACAGATTAAGGTAAAGGTAAAGGTTTTCCCCTGATAGTAAGTCCAGTCATGACCGACTCTGGGGGTTGGTGCTCATCTCCATTTCTAAGCCGAAGAGCCAGCGTTGTCCGTAGACACCTCCAAGGTCATGTGGCCGGCTTGACTGCATGGAGTGCCGTTACCTTCCCGCCGGAGCGGTACCTATTTATCTACTCACATTGGCATTTTTTCGAACTGCTAGGTTGGCAGGAGCTGGGGCTAACAGCAGGTGCTCATTCCGCTCCCGGGATTTGGACCGGGGACCTTTCAGTCTGCAAGTTCAGCAGCTCAGCGCTTTAACACACTACGCCACCACCAGGGTCCCTGTGTACAGATTAAATCCCTTTAAAGGTGTTTTTTCATCATGGGTTATTCCAAAAGTTGGGCAAGCACCATAGATCTTGAGGGTCACACAAAAACCTTTGGCTGAACATCTAATTTGATCTTAACTGGAAGACCATCCTGAGGACTATCCCTCCCAAACCACAGGTTTTAAAAAAGTGAGAGCCCTCATTCCAGCCTAAAGGGGGGGGTCTCCTTTTTATAGATCCGCAAATCACAAAAACATATAGAAGGGAAGGGGGTGCCATTGTATCTACTGGGAGTATTTAATCATTACCATGCCATGGTAACCTATTTAAATGACTTCACCCTAAGCCAATTACCACACCCAACTAAAACAGTATGGGGTAGGTGGCAGCCAGATTGCTCACCGGAGCAGCCTACAAGGAGCACACCATGCTCCTGTTACGTTAGCTCCACTGGCAGTCAGTCTGCCACCGAGCACAATTCAAAGTGCTGGTTTTGGCCTATAAAGCTCTAAACAGTTCCAGTCCAGCTTACTTGTTCAAATGTATATCTCTCTATGATCCACCTTGGAGATTAAGATAGACAGGGGAGGCCCTGTATAAAAGACACCCCTCACACTACACTCTTCACACACGCAAGCATATGTAGGTGAGAGGCGAGGGAACACAGTTTGATTTTAGATTTTCTTTTAAAATGGTAGTTGCCACCAACCTAAAATGTTTTTAGGATTTTTGTTGTTAGATGTACTTGAGATAAGTTTCTCCCATTTCCTGCCCACACTGTTTCCACCCCATGGCTCCCAAACTGATGTTTACTATGAGGCTTTTCTGTGGTATTTAATTGTTGTATTGCTGGAACTATTATAAAGGCTTCTTAATAGAAAGATATACTGTAGAGGCTTTTGAAAGTTGAAATAGAATAAAAATTTATTTTCTTAAAACAGGCAAATAATTACTTCAGAGAAGTACATAAGCGCAAACGGTTACAGAAGTTCTTCAGCTTAACTTAGTTGTATGTTTCAGATTACTTCATTTAGTTTCAAACAGTTCCAATCAAACCAAACTATCTATTGGTCACAGAAACCCTTGCTCTATTTGCTGAGAATAGTCACGAGTTCGACTAACCTAATCTAAATAGCCCCCCGGGTTGTTAACTAACTCTAACCTACAGTCCTTCTATTAACCAACCCAGTAGTGAGAGTCAATCTCTTGAATTATCTCCCCTAAGAGATCCAAACTGCCTGACCTATCCTGTCAGTTTCACAGCTCTCAGTTCTCTCGCACACAACCAAAACTCCAAACTGCACTTTCCTCCCCAAAACCAAACTGCCTTGGAACTTTTTTTCCCCTTCTTCACTCTAAGACTTGGCTCCTCCCATCTGCTCTGCCCAATCCTAGGATTCTCTGTCTAAGCTCCTCCCTCTTTCTAACCGCACTCAAGATGGCTGCCTGGCATTCCTCTACAAAATGGAGGCCTGCTTCACTTACTGTTACTCAGGCTTCATTCATGGCCTAATAGGTAAGGTTCACTACACCCTGCAAGTGCAATTGGTGGTGTTGAGAGACAGGGCCTTCTCAGTGGTGGCCTCTCATCTATGGAACTCCCTCCCTAGTGAAATCAGATTGCCCCCCTCCATTTTGTCCTTTCAGAAAAAACTCAAAACATGGCTGTGGGACGAGGCATTCAAGCAGCAAACGCAGCAATAATAAGAACAATTTATGTGTCAGATAATGGTCAGGCCCTGGACTATGACCTAGATTTCTGTAATTTTTAAATGATGTTTTATAATTGATGTTTTGATTATCTGTTTTAATTGTAATTTGTTTCTATAATTGTTGTTTTGGCATCTAATGATTGCTGGTTGTGAAGCTGCCCTGAGCCCCCCCCCCTCCCCCCCGGGGGGTGAGAAGGATGGGATACAAATGTATGAAATAAATAATTAAATAAATAAGAACCATGTTTGAAATGCTTTTAATACTACTGTATATTCATTTAGCCTCGTTTTATTGGACTTCCACATGCAGAGATATAGAGAAGTACCTGCAAAAGTGTTTTTCCCCTTCACAAAAATTGGTTTTATACTGCTATATAATGCAATTCAATCTGCATTATGTGGTCAGTGTAGACACACCTAATGCTATTTAACTGTACTGATCTGCATTCTATGGGTTTACACTGATTATGTAATGCAGATTTCAATTTCAATTTAGATTTAAAACTCTTTGTCTGTCTGTACCACAAAGGCTGTGGCCTTTTCTGATGTTATTGGATTGGCTGTTGCTAGTTGAAGTTGTTCTCTATGATGTCACTGGGCAAGAAAGGTGATGTTTATGACGGAAAGGGAGGAAGGAAGGAAAGAGTCACAAATAGAACCATGTTGCTGTGGAGATATTGTGAAATAGTCCCTTTTGGAAGGGAGAAAGGGAGGGGAAGGAAAGAGAAAAAGAAGAGAAAGAAAAGAAGGGGGTTGAAAGGAAAAGGAAAGAAGGAAAGAAGGAAAAGGGGAAAGGAAAAGTATGAGGAGAGGGAAAGAACAAGAAGAGAAAGTGGGGGCAGAGGCCTATCTGACACCATGACAACACCAGGAATATACACTAGTTCCAAATAAACAAACAAAATCCAAAAAGGGTTGCTGTGAGTTTTCTGGGCTGTATGGCCACGTTCCAGAAGCATTCTCTCCTGACATTTTCCCCACATCTATGGCAGGCATCCTCAAAGGTTGTGTGGTTTGTTGGAAACAGGGCAAGAGGGGTTTATATATCTGTGGAAGGTCCAGGGTGGGAGAAAGAACTCTTGTCTGCTTGAGGCAAGTGTGACTGATGCAATTGGCCACCTTGATTAGCATTAAATGGCCTTGTAGCTTCAAAGCCTAGCTTCTTCCTGCCTGGGGGAATCCTTTGTTGGGAAAACCCACAGCAGCCCAGTGATTCCGTCCATGAAAGACTTTGACAAGACATTAAAATCCTACAAGCAAGTCTTGATCATGCAATTCTATATACATTTTACACATCATTGTGTATAATGAGATTTCAGCATCAACACATTTTGGTATCCATGGGGAATTTTGGAACCAACCCCCATTGGATGCTAAGGGCATACTGTGCTCACTGAAGAAAAAAACCTTGTTTTTCAGATATTACAGCGAAGTGGCTTGTATTGGCATACAGTGTATTACACAACTGTAGTTTAAAAAGAACACTGCATTGTGCATATTATCAAACAGCATGTTCTAAAGGGCCAGCCATTTAAATTATGTTATGTGTGGGAACAGGGCATGTATGAATCACTAAGGGTGATTCTTTTATTCTCTAATAAGCATAAAAAGAGATAACCAGGCTGCCACGTACAGGCAAGTCCAGTTAAACACACACACTGGTTCTTTTCTCCAGTGTGAAATTTCGTAATAGTGATAAACTGAACAAATATGCAGGCTAAGAGAAAACTGAATTTAAAGCAAACCCCTGAAATACAAATGTCTGTTTGTGTATTAACAGGGTAATAAATGGCAGCCAGGTTTGAAGTGTGCATTAACCTGATTTGTAAAATTGTAATAGATTATGGCTGTTTTCTGGAAACACTTATGCTTCTGATGTTTGCCTTCCAAGCCCCTTAACTTGCTTCCTCTTTCATGAGGGAATAAAATTTCCATTTCAATGGGTAATGTGATTTCCTCTTTAGCTGCAACTGGCAACAATCTGAATTGCCAGGATATTGCAATGCCAACAATGGTTATTAATTACAACCCAAATAAGCATGATTTGAACAGTCCAGATCTTCAAATCTGTATCCATTTGCTTGGGGGTAAGTCCCATGGAATTCATGGACTCATTTTCCCATGGGGTTGAGCTGTAAAATGGAGGTTATATTTCTTCAAAGGTGAAAACTTCATGTGTTATAGCTGTTGCATTAGAGTATATTCTCTGAGTCTTTTTTCCGTGACAATGTGGAAAAACATTTTGCATTATTTTGCAAGACAATACCTTTCCTAGGTACTGGTTACTGCGACACTGATTGTGGAATGGAAAGAAGCCACAAGAGATAAATCTATAATGTAGAATTAATACAGTTTGACTCCACTTTAACTGCCATCACTAAATAATATGCATATAATATTAATAACGGCGCTCCATGCAATCATGCCGGCCACATGACCTTGGAGGTGTCTACGGACAATGCCGGCTCTTTGGCTTAGAAATGGCTTAGAAATGGAGATGAGCACCAACCCCCAGAGTCAGACATGACTGGACTTAACGTCATGGGAAACCTTTACCTTTACCTAATATTAATAATATCATTTTGTAATACAATATAATACTAATAATACAATATAATAATATTGATTATATATTATATATTACATGTAATATTATTAATAAAATTACAATATATAGATATAGTACAATATGGTAATTTATTGCCAGTATTGTGTTATGCTAATAATATAAAATTGTATGTAAATTTAATTTGTAAGCGCTCTGAGTCCCCTTCAGGGTGAGAAGGGTGGGATATAAATGTATCAAATAAATAAATAAATAAATACTATGGGATCATGGGAGTTGTTATTTGGTGTGGCCCCCGCACCTTTTGCCAGAAGAGACTAAAGACTAAAGAACCTGTAAACTAAAGGTCCTGTGGTTCCATAGAATTGGGCCATGGTAGTTAAAGTTGTGTCCAACTCCATTAATTCTACTGTGTAAATATGTGCAATGACTTTTATCTCTTATTGAATCTATATCAAATGCAACTAGGAATAAAAGAGTCATATGACATTTACTTATTGATGAGCCAGTAGTTCTTTAGTTACCTTGCGAGCTTTTGCTGAACAGAGAAGATTCCTGAATTGCTTCCAAATCTTTTGTCTGACCATTTCAGGGTGGGGTGGGGTGGGGTGGGGAATCAATAATATTCAGAAGTGGGGGGACTTTCCCCAAAACATCAAGAACCCTGGGCTAATAAGGATCTTAGCAGGTCAGAAACAACTCTGTGCAAATTTTGGACATGTTCCCCCAAAACTGTTTCCTACACAGAAAATGCTCTAATTAGGAATCTGTGCAAGTACATGTTGTATTTTCATAGAAAAAGTATTATTGGGAAGAAACAACTTGTTCTGTGTACAAAACAGAAAAAAAACTCTTTGCTATACCAAAAGACTCCTTTCGGTTCAAAACACAATTTTGCACAGAATAATCCCCAAACTGCAAATAGGCTTTAAAGATGGTGGTGTTTTTGAAGGCTTTTTCGGAGAGGGAAGAAAATTGCCAAAATTACTAATTGTTTTTGTGGGGAAGAAAATGAGTAAAGAATTGCATCCCTAATTTGTAAAGTATGGTAAAGAGGATAAATTAATAATACAGTAGAGTCTCACTTATCCAACATAAACGGGCCGGCAGAATATTGGATAAGCGAATATGTTGGATAATAAGGATAATAAGGATAATTAAGGAAAAGCCTATTAAACATCAAATGATTTTACAAATTAAGCACCAAAATATCATGTTTAACAACAAATTTGACAGAAAAAGTAGTTCAATACGCAGTAATGCTAAGTAGTAATTACTGTATTTATGAATTTAGTACCAAAATATCACAATGTATTGAAAACATTGACTACAAAAACATTGACTACTAAAAGGCAGACTGCGTTGGATAATTCAGAATGTTGGATAAGCGAATGTTGGATAAGTGAGACTCTACTGTATCTGTCAGTGCCTGTATAAAACACAAAGCCTGCTTGGGAGAGAGGGATATATCACCTAACTTCTTAATTTTGAGAGGATATGTCTCCATTGACTTTTTGTCCCCTTCTACACTGTCATATAAAATCCATATGATCATCTTTGAACTGGATTATATGGCAGTGTAGACTCAAATAATCCAGTATAAAACAGATAATGTGGATTTTCTGCTTTGATAATCTGGAATATATGGCAGTGTAGAAGGTGCTTCAGTCAATGCAGTGCTATTTCACTAGGTTCAAGTTGACCCTAGGTGTGAAATCTGCAGAGCAAACATACATGTGCATGTGTGAATAATAATTAGTAGCAGTAGTAGTAGTAGTAGTGTAGTTGTAGTAGTGTTGTATGGTATCCCGAACATATAAGATTAGTAAATAAAGACAGCATGGCGAGATAGCTTTCACAGAGTAAAGCAAAATGCTTTTTTGGAGGGAGGAGTAGGAGATAGAAGAAAGAAAAAAAGAAAGAGGGAGGGGGGGGAGAGAGAGAGAGAGAGAGAAAGGAGTCTAACCTTTGTAAATGCTCACACTTCTAAACTAAAAATTATCACATTGAAAATTAACCACATGTAAATTCTACTATTAAGAATAGCAGAAAGCCCTGTTCTCTGTCCTGCCTATTAATCATAGCAACATTCAGAGTTAAGAAGGTTACTAAGGTTTTCTCTTTGCAAAACAAAATTTATAATAAATGGTTCCTGCAATTTCCACAGTTCCCATAGTGTCTTCCAAATCCTCACTTTTCTAACCTTCACAATAGCCTGAATAAAGGTCCAATTTAAATTGCAATTTTCTCATTACAAAGAGTTCATTTTCTAAAAGCTGTTGCTGAAAGTTTCCTTACTGGCCAAAGCCATTTCTGAGCCTTCAATAGACCATTAGCAATCCATTAAAAACACTGTACTAGAATAAATCCTTGTAAAAGTCCAAATCTCAAGAGTGAATGTTCATTGCAAGGCCTGAGAGAAATGTTGACCAGCACATAATGTTGAGGTTCAAATCAGGGCACTGCTACCTGGAGCTAAGGAACTTAGATATGAATCCCTATATAGTTCTGATTCAGGTTATTTGAAGGAACATATCATCCCATATAAACTTGTCAGTGTTTTGAGATCTTCTGGGAATCCCTTTCTCTCTGTCCCACCAGTCTCACAATTTAATCCAGTGGGAACATGAAACAGTGCCTTTTTTGTGGTTTATTCAATAGACATGTAAAGGCTTTTCTGGTTCATTAGTCTTTGGAAGACTGATTGTTCAAGGGGAAAATGTGCTTTATTAAAAAAAAAACTAAGTGGCAGCTATTAACCCAACAATGAGAGAAGAAAAAACTAGGATGACTATGTCTCTGTTGCCAGCTCCTTCAGCTCTTCCAGATCTCTATCTTATAGGTAGTGTCCTTAAATTTATAATTGATAATATAGGCTCTTGCTTATATTAGTAAGAATAAAAGTGATAGAATAAGTATAATACAGTCAACCCTCCACATTTAACTTTTGTGGATTTGACTATTTCAGGACTTATTCATATGTTCTCTGTAGGAATCTCTAGTTCTTCCTGCACAACTCCATAGTTAACATCAAAAATTGTGCAGGAGGACCTAAATATTCCCCAGAATGACATTTCTCTAGGTATTTGTTCATTCTTCAGTGTGATTCCCTTCTGTTGTTCAAGAAAAAAACTTAAAGCCTGGCTGTGCAAGGAGGTGTTTGGTGAGTGACAGAATTGTAGTATAACACCTATCACGTTATAGACACAAATGAAGCAGCTAAATGATAACTATGTGATTTGTGTAATATTTAATATGTTTTATGATGGTTAGATTATAATGTTTTAATTGGTTTTAATTTGTATTTATATGTCTATTGATTTTAGTTAATTGCGCTATTTGTATTGTATTGTTTTTTGTATGTTTATTGTGGCATTGAATCTTGCCAGTTGTGAGCCACTCTGAGTGCCCCTTGGGGTGAGATAGAGTGGGATAGAAATATAGCAAATAAAAAAAAATAAAAAATAACTTCTTCTTTTTTTAAAAAAATTATTTATGATTTTAATTATACATAAAAGGTAGGGGAACAATTAAGGAGGGGATAGCAAGAAGGAAGGAATAGAGAAGAGGGGGGGAAGGAGTTTGGTTAAAGAAAACTCCCACCAAGAAAAAAAAACTGTGGATCCCTTCCCGATCCCTTGCATCACCAAAAACATCTTCTTCTACCCAAAATAAGAGCCAGCGAGTGTCTATTTACTTCTTGAAGCCAAGGATTACTTATACGCATTTTTCATATAAGTTCAATTTTTTTCTTTGTCAAATATTGTCTCAGTTTATTCCAGTCTATCTTTTGTCTTGATGATGTATTTTGTGATTTTTTTATCACAAAAATTAACTTCCTGATGGTGTCACACTGAAGAACCTTAAGGTTGCCAAAAGAGGTATTCTCTTGGTTTTTCCCACTTTTGTAGGAGTCTTGCACCCCTAACCCCAATGAATGTGGACACCTGACTGTAGCTATTGTTTTTGTTGCAGATTAACATAGCAAATCTTTTTGAATCTACCTATGAACATATACAATTGAAGAACTGCATGTGCTTTCATGTGAAATGTGGAAGCACCAATTTAAAAGAAGAATTTGCCTTGAAGGCCAAAATAGAAAGGGTGGCATTAGAAGGAGAATTTTAAAAAAAGAACAAAGCTCAGAAAAAAAAGTTCCATCTCTTTTTCTTTTTGTGCCAATACAAAACTAGAGAGAGACTGTGATGAAGTACACGTGTATGCCTTTCTGTCATTTTATGGGTCAATGAAGGGTAATGGAACAAGCAAAGGGAGAAAGAAAAGGTTGGTTCCACAGAGTCTTGATAATTATACCTTTCTTTTTGATTCCTTTGACCAAAAAGTCTAGCAAAATGGTAGGGTGGTTGACCTATAGCCCATGGTGTTTAGTCAATCATTAGAATTTTCCCCCTTGAACATTAAAGCAAGAAGATCAAAATGGGTATCTTCAGTTTCCTTGCCTACCTATTTTTTTTCTCATGCAACCATCAAAGGCTATCTGATATCTGAAACTAAAGAAAAATGTATCACAGTGAGATAGATAATGAAATACTAGTTACTTGCTGAAACCCAGCTATATCTGTGACATCTCTTTTGTTGAACAGTCTTTCAGACTAGAAGAATCTATAAGGAAGACACCCAACTGTTATTGATTTTTGCTACTGTTCACCTGGATTCTATCTCATGCCTGTGTTTCTTGTTCACATTTACTGTGCTCGTAGAAACTAGAAAATGGAAATATATTCCCTTCTTTAGCATTCTCTTCTCTTCTTTCATTCTTTCTTACTTTCATTTTTCTTCTTCCTTTTATTCTGAAGATTTTACATACTTTCTGTTTCTTAGGAATTTTATTAGAATATCCAGGTACTGCCTGATGAAAATTCAGAAAAAGCTCCTTAGATTGATCATTTCAGTGGGTCAGGCCTTAAAATCAATAAAGCTCTCAAAACCTAAGAGGAAGATGAGACAAAACTGCCCCAATTTTGGGGTATGTTTCTAGGAAGAAAGACTAGATTGGGTTCTAGCAGTTTGCTGCAATTTGGTTGTAGATGTGATGATCTCTTTCGCTCCACACAGTTATAACTGTTTGATTCTGCTGTTGGACATGGCTCAATTGTATGGAATCTTAAGGTCTGTAAGGCACTAGAAATCCATGACATTTTTTTAAAAAGAGACACCTAGATTCCACCCTCCATGCTTTCCTTTCACCAATAGGCAAAGGCATATTTGTTTAAGCAAACTGTTAATGAATAATGTATGTGTGGGGGTGAGGGGTGCAATGTATAGGGGATGTTTTGTTTATTTTTTTGTCAGTTTTAAATCAATTTTACATTGGATGTTCAACAATGGGTCATCTTATCCTGGAAAGGGGTGAGTAGTGGGCTCTCTCCTGAACTCAGTGCTATTCAACGTCTTTATCAATGACCTCTATGATGGAATAGAGGGCATGTTTATAAAATTTGTAATTGGCACCAAATTAGGAATAGCTAATACTCCAGAATACAGGTAGAATTTTTTGGAAATCAAGAGATTAGTCACCTAGTGAGGAAGTTACTTATATGAATAGAAGCAATTTTCCTTAACAAATCTTGGCTTTAAATTCTGGAGAGTAGAAAATGTATCCAGGCAATTTAAATGCTCAAAATTCAATTTTCTTGAGAAAGACAATAAAACAGTTTGTGTGGTGTCAGCAAAAACCAACTTAGTAAAATGTTTAATTAGACATGATTGGGGTTCTCTCAAAGGGTACATGTGTCCTTTATTTTTAAATGAGGGCATGCGATAGAAGGACTATTTTTATTATGAATGAAAGAGAGAGGGAGAGACAGAGAGGGAGAAGACCAACTGACCTAAGAATATATAGAAATCAAAACATTTATTTCTTAGCTCTTTTCTGAAACTTTTTGGAGGGGAAAGGCTCCTTGATTCAATTCTACAATGAATTAACTAATACATCTTTCATTACTAAAGGGGGTGGGTGAAACTACCTATTTACTGAACTTTGGCAAATTAAGAAAGTGAATTGAAATACTCCTCTTTTTCCATAAGTTGATAGACATGGTTTGAGTGACATATTTCTTGGGCTCCATGGGGTTCATGTGAGGTCATTGGTACCTTTCCTATGTCACCTAGCATCTCTTGCCCTTCATAGCAGCTGCTGTTGTCCTGATATGGATTCAATATATTAGTATGCCTAATGCAGAAAGAGAAAGATGGTAGTTTATTCAGTCATGTTATCAAATGCACACGTTTAAATCCAATAACAAGTATGCCTACAATTCTAATGGCTTGGCTCATGTAGTTATGTAGGAAAATGTGGTAATTGTAATGGAGAGGAAAAAGAAGGAAAAGATGGTGGTAACAGGAAGCAGGTGGTAGAACAATGATGTGGGCAAGTTACCTATTCTATGACTTGTCCAAGGGATGTGTGCAAGGTGATGGTCTTCAAAGCCAGAGCTAAGAGATGTGTACCCTAGGAAATTGACTGCATTCTGGTGGAAAGATGGTTAAATGTAGTTCAATTCACTTAGTGCTGTTTCATACACAAGAACTGTAAAACAGATATTTAAAAGCTCTATAGATGGGCTCATATGTTTTGTTTCTTTCACACTCACACTTAAAATAATAATAATTCAAATGTGATCAACCTAATTTATACATCATGGGCAGTGTGGGGGCAAAAGTATGGATTTTGATGTCACCCATGAATAAGTTAAGGGTAATTTTGTGGAGAGAAGAAAGTGTAAGCACAGTTCAGAGGTCAGTCACCCCTAGCCACTAGTGCCATTAAAAAGGGCCAGAGGGATTTGGTACCTCTTTTAGGTTCTCCTGGGAGGAACTACGTTCTTGTCCTTTACTAATTTACTCAGAGAAAGGAGTGGCTTATTTTTTATACATGAATTGAGTTTTTTTTTACTTTGACCCATAAATACGTCCATTTAGAATTTTGGGATTTTTTTTACTACAAGGCCTAGACTTACACAGGTACTCTACACAGAATTTATAAACAAGTTTTCCAATGTTGTTCTTTAAAAAAATAAAAAAATAAAAACACCATAACCATTTTTACTTCTCAGGACCCTATCATATTGGGATATACTCCATTTTTGAGACTTTTTGAATGTGATTCCGAATTGGTCCCAGTACATGACATTTGTCACATTCCATCAGTAATCCATTGGAATCCATCAGCAAAATGTCACAGACACAGAGTAATTGCACATAGTGCTTTTTTATGTGTGATCATAAAATCAGTATGCATTCAGTAAGCTAAAATCTCAAGAGAATGGTGATTTGAAACAACTAGGCTATGTCACTGCACAATATTAAAAGAAAAAAAATGATGTAGGTAGGCATTTTAATGGATTGGGAGGAGCTGGCATTCTTTTCTGTAATAAGTCAAATTATAAGAATTGGGTGTTATGGGATCAGTATGCCTCCTGTCCGAATACAGTATGCATCCAGTCCTAAAAAAAAATATGGAATGCACACTGATATAAACAGAATGTATGTCAATGTGATAAGGTCCTAACTCTGGACTTAACTCTCTGTTTGGGAAGAGTAACTGAACTGCCTATTGCACAGTGAGGGTTAAAAAGATGTGGTTCCTGACACACTGTTTTTGCACTAAGCTAAAAAGCACTTCCAGGTCAGGAAGCTAACACCAAGGGGCTATAATGCATTTCATCTCCCAAACCAGGAATCCACTGTTACTGGAAAATATGATATTGCCTTAAAAGCTCCTTGCATTCATTACACAGGCCCCTGGGCAGTTTCCTGTTTGGTGATGGCAGGAAAATCCCTAGCAAACCTAAGATAATGATTGTAGTAGTTAGTCCCAAAGCAGAACACAAGTAACTGATTTTCTTACCAGCAGATTATTTGAGGTGGCTCTCTTAGGCCCCTTCCAAATCCCACATTTTCTGCTTTGAACTGGAATATATGGCAGTGTGGATTCAGATAAACCCGTTCAAAGCAGATATTGTGAAATTTTCTGCCTTGATATTTTGGGTTATATGATTGTGTGCAAGGGCCATTAGGCAGCCAGTTGTGAATGCAATGAAACACTACCAAAGTTAGTTATCTGTTATTTCAGTTTAAGGGGTGGGAAGAGATGCTTATGGATTTTCTGTCCCCTGAGTCAGAATAATTTTCTTGGTTTGAGGTACTATGCATCTGGACTGGGGTGAGAGGGCACCATCTGCAGCTGTGTCTCAGACACCAAAACAACTGATGCTGGCCCTACATCAAGCAAGATTATCCCAATAATTTTTGCAAGGACACATCAAGGACTGGAACATTGTGAGTTTGCTGATTCACTGGCATCTGGTGTCTTCCATGTCAGTGTGGCAGTAAATAGTTCCCAAATTTAGTCCTGGCTTTAAAAGATCAGTTCAAACTGCTTAACTTATAATGGGGACAGAATCCAGAACTTTGGTTAGTTTCTTTAAAAAATTACCTATCAAATGGATACATTGTCTCAATGACAGGCCCTCACTGGACAAATGTTCGCCAGCAAAGACTGGCAGAAGTGGCAAAGAAACACAAATGGAAATGATGATATTCATAGTGTGCTTCGGGTATCTTAATTGAAGATACCCCTTCATGGGTAATTCATTTGTTACACTGTGTATAAACAATGAAATGGTGTAAAAGAAAGACAGAAATAGTTATATTTGTCAAATGTTTTGCCTTGTGTTTTACAAATATAAATCACATATAACCCATATATCAAATTTTGGAGAAGGTGGCTATGATGAAGAACTCAGATGCTCCCTTAATTCTCTTGTCAGTGCAGCTTATGACTACACCAAAATTAATAGATTCACATCGAGATTTCCCTCCACTGGACTCTACATCGTACTGTTGAAGTATTAAGTCTTGTTCAGTGCATTTGTGGAGGGTTATGGGGTAATTGAAAGGCGCCTACACCTTTCTGACTGTATCACAATATTTTTTTAGGGAAGCAGTTCCATATTCGTATCAGGGATGAGGGAACGCCCAGTTCATTCTATCTATTTTTTAATACATAGGGGAGAACAAAAACAAACTGCATCTCTCCCTCATACTTCAACTTTCCTGAAACTTAGATAATGAGCTATTCCAATAATGATCTATTCAATTCTACTTGACTAGCTCATACATAATTTTACCTTGAGATGGAAATAGACCTTCACTCTTTGTGGAGGAAAGAGACAGAATCTTTAATTTGAAGTATACTATAATTTTGATGTTAGTTTTATTTGTGTATATATGCTTGTTCAAGGAAGCAATTCTACAAACAACTTTCACCTTTCTCAATGGTATTATAAAAATCCTTCAGTTATTCATAGCTTAAGTGTTTAAAGTGAATCATGCTGGGAATACATGAACCATTTATACTATTTATATCACATCTAGCTATTCACACTGCCTTATAATTAGTTTTTACATGTGCAGGAGGTAGTTTACAGTAATTGAGCTGATCCCGTATGCGCTCATGTTCTTCTTTATGAGATCCAAGCAGCTTTATCTTGAGCTGAGCACAGCAAGTGATGTCATCCTTACGAATTTTCTAAAATAAATCATTATTAAAGACACATAAAGTGAGCGCCAATTAGAAAAAAATTGTCCATTAGAAAATTAGAGAGGTTGCTTTATCTTCATTAGAGCTTCACTAATGTTTAACTTGAAGGGGTTTTGATGATGAAACCATCATTTTCTTTGTTGCAATGTATAAAGTTAAGGCACAGATAACGAATTTTCACTGTGTTGAAAAGAAAAGAAAAGAGTAAGGAATGTCCATTTTTGTCTCTGATAGTTCAATCCAAAATGTCACCAATGAATTACAATTATGTTAGCTGAAGCAGTTTTAAATGTTTCCATTTAATTGTCATTTTAATGATACTTAACTCATTAAGAAATGAGATTTTGTGTTGAAATTGAGAATATCAATATGCTTGCAAGAAAAAAAAACATTTCTGTTACTATTACAATTTAATAAATCCAGACATGATCTACTCTTCTTTTTGATCTGACATTAGAAGAAGAGCCATGATGAACCAAAGCCTTATTTAGTCCAAAATATCATCCTCTCCGCTCAATCAGATGGTTATAGGATAAGAACATCTGCACCATTAGTAAAAAAAAGCCAACCATTCATGAATTTGATACAGGGTGAGGGAATAGTGACAGCAGTTCACTGTCTCTTCTTTCTGAGTTTCTGATCTGTTGGATAAAAGGACATGCATATGCCACACAGCCTGTTGTTTTCTCCTAAACCAGTAGTTCTCAACCTGTCAGTCCCCAGGTGTTTTGGCCTACAACTCTCAGAAATCCCAGCCAGTTTACCAGCTGTTAGGATTTCTGGGAATTGAAGGCTAAAACATCTGGGGACTCACAGGTTCAGAACCACTATCCAAAACAGAGAATAGGCAGCCCTGAAGTATAGTGAAGGATGCTATACCAGTCATCTAGAACCAACCAGTAGATCAACCACATTTTAACAACAACAACAATTCTTTATTGATTAGTCACTTTTGACCATATCAAAACATGTAAAACATACACACTTACGCATACATACAATAAAACCATGTAAAGATACAAAACATCCCGACCTGCGGCCTAATAACCCGCTCCTAGACAAATACAGAGTAAAAAGGTTAAAATTAGTAATTTCCTAAGGTAAGGTTTGAACCACATTTTGTAACAGTGGATGTGGCTCTTAATGAGACATGCCACATTATCACAGGATGTCTATGCCCCACACCACTGGAGAAATTATACTGTTTAAGCAGCATTGTATCACCTGACATCCTCCAGGAAGTAGCAGCCAACAATGGAAGGACCAAGGCATTGACATATCTGGCCCATCCCCTGTTCAGGTAACAGCCAGTACGCCAATGCCTTAAATCAAGGAATATTTTTCTAAGATCTACAGAGATACTCGCAGGAATACCTCAGCAAGCGAGAGTCCAAAAGTGGCAGGCTAAAACCCAGAAACTCAATCAGTGGTTGATGCTAGATGAGAGATTCCCTCCTGGGCACACAGAAGACTGGGTGACTTGGAAGGCACTGAACAGATGTGCTCTGGCACCATGAGAATGTCAAGCCAACCTTAAGAAATTGGGTTACAAATTTGAGTCCATGACATGCAAGTGTGGAGAAGAGCAAACCACAGACCACCTATTACAATGCAGCCTGAGCCCTGCCATATGCACATTGGAGGACCTTCTTATAGCAACACCAGAGGCACTCGAAGTGGCCAGCTACTGGTCAAAGGACATTTAGTATAATGCCAAGTTGTTGTTTAAAACAAAACAAACTTTGAACTTTCAAATACATTACAACTTTTACCCTCAGTTCGCTTCTGACATGATAAATTAATAAAATAAATTTTGTTTGTTGAATTTGAGAGGACTGCTCTCTTGTCTTTCACCTTGTCTTGATATGGAAAATCCATAAGCAAGACATGAACACAAGGCTGCCTCCTGCTGATGATCTCAGTAACTGGTGTCTAGTACCATCATAACTGGCTGCACAATAAGCTTGTAAAATGTCAGGGCATTATTTAGAAGTCAGTAGACACCCAAGAAAGAATGATCTGTAAAACTGGGAAAGAAGACAATAAACTTGGAGTTGCAGGCTTTCAAGTTGTGGGCTTCTTTTAAGACCCAGGGCACATCCACAAAGGCCAAAATTCTGAAAGGAACTGGGATTGTATATCCCAGTTCCTCTCAGGAATAAGGCCCCACACCAGCCTAAACCATTGGATTTTGCTGGAATGGTGGCTACATGCCCTCCCGTGTTGACCAACTAAACTAAACAGGCTGCATCTTCAGGCCCCTCTGAGAAAATGCCCTCCCTTCTCCAAAGCTCCTAACACATCATTCTGATGTGTCAGGAGCTTTATCCAAGGAGTATGAAGATTTTAGTGGGAAATAGATAACCATGACTATCAAGTTAGGTAGGTTTAGTGGGAAAATGAGGAGCTGGGAGAGGAGGGTGGGGTGCCATCTCACTCCTTTGGGCTCTTAAAGCTTGAAGAACCAGGATGACAATGAAGATCGACCACTGGGAACATGCAAGGCTTTCCTGAAAGTCAATCCCCACCGGCCCAGCACCTGGAAACATCCAGACCTTGCAGTAAGGTCCAGATCTTTCCATATGTTTTATTAATCTGGAGTAAACTAGGAAATCTTAGTTTACTCTGGATCTATCTGGATTAACCTGAGGCATTGTTTGGATGTCTCAGGTTAACCTGCAACTTATGGTTTTTGGGCCTGTGTAGAAGCCCCCCCCCCCCCCCAGTGAATTTCATGAAGTATCTGTCTTAACATTAATAGGAAAGTGTAGTGAATGGGTAGAGGGTGTTTGCTCTTTGGTAGGTTTTTTAGTGGTTTTTTTTTAAAAAAAACAAAACAAAACAACAACATTGTTTTAAAAACCAATACACATGAAAACAAGAGGCAGATTTCCACATGGACCTTATGGTGGAATATTAGTGAAAAAATGCAATTACTTTACAGTTACAAAAAATAGATGAATAGATAAAGATCCTATGTTAACTGCATTGGTCAGTGAGCTCAATATTACCCTCCACATTTTTGTTTCATTGTCATGCTAAAAATCTTTCCAGAATGTAGTTTAAGTCACCCCTGCCCTGGGTTTATTCTTCCAGCACACATACAATCCATTGTTTTGAGTCTAGTAGAAGAGAATACATCTGTACAACATTTAAGTAAAACGTATTTCTAACACAACCATCGGCTGAAAAGGAATAAGGATACAAAAAGAAGCTGTAAGGGCACAGAAAAGGCATATCCTTAAATATTAGCCAGAGCTATGTCACCCTTATCATAACAACCTCTGACAAAGAAGCTCCCTTTTACAAAAACTTTTTGTGCCCGTCCAACCCTTCTATTTTTTTCCATTCCCTTTCTAGCTGGAAGTCTTTTAGTAGTATGGGAAGGGTTATGAAGGAAGGCAGAAGAAACATACTGTTAGTACCATATAGCAGCAGTCTGTCTGCAGTAAATAATGCAACAAAGCTTTAGCTTAGAAATAACAAAATTCTACTACAGGTATTCTTATTGTAGCCCTGCATTACTTTCTACAACAGGCAAGGTAAATAACACCCCCAGAATCTCTTGAGTTTGATATACATTGACATATAATCTAGTTTCTAAATCTAGATTATATGTTTTGAACGAGATTATATATGTCTACAACTGTCATATAATCCACTCCAAAGTAGATAATGTGGATTCAGAAACTGGATTATATGGCAGTGTAAATGAGGGCTGACTGAGCATTCATGAAAATGAAAACAAAGAGAAAGGGGAAAAACTGATGAGCCTGCTTCCATTTCCGCCCTCCCTTCTGCTTCATTTGCTATCCTCGGCATGTCAAAATAGAATAAATCTATACCTTTTGCCACCAAAATGCAAAACATAAAAAGTGAGAGCTGATGAAAGGGGCAAAAAATCATTTCGCCATATATGTTAGAAGATTATTACAAGTGGTTAAGATTCAAAATGTTTTGCCTTCTTATGCAAGATGTACCTGACCTGGTTGTTTCATTTCCCATGTGCATGTTGTTAATAAAATATATTGAAATCATCTTCTTTTCTGTAGTGTAGGAACTTATTTCTATTCTTTTCTTGTTATTTCTGCCCCTGGTACCAAATTTTCTCTTAAAGAAATAATGCCCAACAGCATATCTATTTTCTTGACTGAGGTGTACCTATATTCATAATAAAATTGAATTAATATTCAAACCAATAGCGAATAATGAGGACTCTTCCCCCTTTCTTTCATGTTTGGAATAACAGCAATATCCAGAATAAGACTGGTAAACAGTTAACCTTTGAGTTGCTGTGAGTTTTCCAGGCTGTGTGGCCATTTTCAAGAAACATTTGCTTAAAAATAAAAATAATGAACTATCCAATCACCTATTTAAGTAACACTAACCAACACACATGTTGATGCCTCATATGTTACACTTATTTCTGGGTATTTTTGACCTGCTGATTCCAAAAAATGCCACCAGTTTTCTCCTATCAGCTTTAGTATTTTGATCTATAGAACACATGCCATAGACCTGTCTTAATCTGCTCACCCACAAACAACCGTGATAACTATATCTAAGTCTGTTCTACACTGTCATATAATCCAGATTATCAAAGCAGATAATCCACATTGGATGATATGAATGTACACTGCTATATAATCCAGTTCAAAGCAGATACTATGGATTTTATATGGCAGTGTAGAAGGGGCCTCAGTGGGTTTCTAGGGCTGAGGAGTTGTTGGAAGCTTGGTTTTCTAGTGACCTTGTCCAACATTCAGATTCTCATGTCACAATGTCTCACAAACTATGATGACAGTATTTCTAGAATGCTTCACTTCAAAGAAATTAATTGAAAATGAGATTATTCAGCTCGTGCTTCTGACAGGGCTCAGATTTAACACCATTTATAATTTCTGCATTGCATCAACTTTTTTAGGGCTTTTGCTGGGTGCTCAGCTATGTGAGCATTTCTTTTGCTGCACATGAAAGGAAAGTATTTTGCATTGTCAACAGTTTCTCTTGGTGTTTATTAAAGGATTATAACTAAAATGCAATGAAGTATCAAACACAAATAATGCTTCAGAGAAGCTTAAACAGATGGGAATGATTTTGTGCAAATGACAATGCTCCAATTAAATCCGATGCTTCCCATCAACAATTTAGCATTTTCTTTTTTTTAAAACTAGCCACCTATATAAAATTCTTATGATTAAGCATTTTACAGAGGTATTTTTTCCTGCTTTTTGTAGAGAAATTTAAAATTAGGGATTACATTTATATTATCTACATCCACAGAGATGCTCTCTTTTGAGTACCCAGTACATGTTTGTTTCTATAACATTTTCATATCATTGGGCCTATGACTTGCTTTTATTTATTTTCAAATAGAATAGACTCTTTGTATTTTCTGGGGATTTAATCAAGTATCCCCAGTAGATACCAAAATGTGTGGATGCTTAAGTCCCATTAGGTTCAACGGTATAATAAAATTGTGTCTCCTTATATAAAATGAGAAAAAAACCTCAAAACAAGTGCAACAGAGAGCTATAGAATAATGGGAGGCTATAGTAGCACACAGTAGCCCACAACTAAATCAATATTTACTTTCTAGAATGTATTCCCTCAAAGATTCTGAAGGCATGGTTGGTTGAATCTGTCAATACAGCACCTGTGGATACAGAGGACTGATTATTCTATATAGATGTCTGTGCAGATTTTAAATCATAGGCACCAAATGAAAATATGATCATTAACAAAATGGGTTTGAGGAGTGTTTGAAAAGAATTTTCAATGTGCACATTTTCAATGTGTACTTTCCAGATTTACACATTTCCCTGGTAGCACAGGGGCCCCTGATGGCACAGTAAAGCGCTGAGCTGCTGAACTTGCAGACCAAAAGGTCCCAGGTTCAAATCCCAGGAGTGGAATGAGTGCCTGCTGTTAGCCTCAGCTCCTGCCAACCTAGCAGTTTGAAAACATGCAAATGTGAGTAGATCAATAGGTACCGCTCCGGCGGGAAGGTAACGGCGCTCCATGCAGTCATGCCGGCCACATGACCTTGGAGGTGTCTGTGGACAACACCCGCTCTTCGGCTTAGAAATGGAGAGGAGCACCAACCCCCAGAGTCGGACACGACTGGACTTAACGTCAGGGGAAACCTTTACCTTTACCATTACCTAGGCAATTTAAAGATAGTTGAATGTGAACTTCATGTGCCATTTGGGTATTTCAAAAAGTGTAGAAGCAGAATCCATGGGTCACAAAATCTAGGATTGCTCCCCAGAGGCAATACTCTGTTCAGCAGCAGCTGTATCACCTGTCCCTGTCCAGACGTCGCCCAGGGGACGCCCGGATGTTTTGATATTTTTTCCATCCTTGTGGGAGGCTTCTCTCATGTCCCCGCATGGAGCTGGAGCTGATAGAGGGAGCTCATCCACGCTCTCCCCGGGTGGGATTCGAACCTGGCAGCTTTCAGGTCAGCAACCCAACCTTCAAGTCACGAGGCTTTTATCCCCTAGGCCACCAGAGGCTCCATTGGGAGTAAGTAAAGAAAAGAAAGTCAGATAGGGAAGATAGGTAATGAAAAATAAGCAAACTGTATGGGCAGCCAAGTGTAAGGAAATGAAGAGAAACAATTAAAAGAAGAAGAAAAAACATTAACTCTAATGTTATGGCTTAAATTGTGTTTTATAAATCACAATGAACAAGCTTTGCCTTGAAAGACAGAACATAATTATTCTTAATGAATTAAAATAGTAGTCATACAATTATGTAGGAAAAGAAAGGGAGAAACACCTATGGTTAATTCTGTGCATTCTGGTGATGACAACATTCACTTTCCTCATTTAGAAAAACATCTTGGCAGCTTGGCAGAAACTAAACAACTTAAGTATGTGAGTGTGTACATGCTTTGGGATGAAAATAAAAATTATAAACAGTATTATATGTGTGGAACGTGGATCAGGAAATTAAATAAAATGGGGGGGGGGGGCTGAGCAGAAAATGCTGTAATTTCATATTTGTTTTATGCAAAATTTGCTCATTCATGTTTCACATAGAAGTTTGACATTTCTATTCTGTGTGGAAATAGTAGAATGGATCCCTAAGAGAAGAATCACATGTTCTTCAAATTAAGTGTTATTTCTTCTTCTTCTTTTCATACAGGAGACGTCCTTCAAACAGATGTGTGAGACATTCTGGAAGATTTCACTAGGAATTTACATGTTAATTTTTTCAGAATAGAGAAGTTTTCTAAGAAGACGAGATTCTTAGTAGCACATTCCTGGAAATAAAGAGAAAAGGGGTGTTTTTTTTTAAAAAAAAAAAAGAAATGAATAAGAAGGAAAAAACACAGAGGCATCTCAAGGGTTTTTGTTTTTAAGAACAGGATATGCATTTAAAAGATGAGAGAAGTGTTGGCAAAAGTGTCTCCCAAAAGTATATATCTCAATTTGATATAAGAACAGGGGGGAAATTCCTGCAGCAATAGTTCCATCAAAATAGCTGAACAACATTTTTGAAGGCAAGAAAAATATTAGAAAGCTGAAGTAAACTGAAGCTATTACCATCAATCTTGCCCAGATAAGTCATCCAGTTAAATAATAGCAAACCTCAGCCTTTATCTCCTTTCTGTCTCTTTGACAGGTATTTAGCATCTTGCTGGGTAGAACATCTTGAGGTGGTGAAAAACCAGCCAAACTTCTGAGATGATTTAGATTACATAGACAGCATGACTTTGGAATATGCATGATAGAAGCGGATCAAGTCGTTTAAACAAATTATGAGGACTTACTTTTGATCAAGGTTTAATTTTGTTCAGAGTTTAATCTGAGCCTGGCCTAGCCCTGCAATTTATTTTCATTGAGAAGTGACAATACCACTTATATTGGACACAACTTTATGTGGGGTATCAAATGGTCATCAAAAATTTTTGAAACGTGTCTCCGGTTATCAAAGCAAATTATAACAGTGCAACCCAACATATGCTGGCTTAGAAATAGAACTCACCTCATCGCATTAAGAGTGGGATTTGCCATGCATCATGGCAAATCCGGCAGGGCCGGGAGTATTGCGTGGGGAACCCATCACCCTATGCCCTGCATTGCCCGGCTTTCCCCTCACCCCATCCCATGGGGGGAAACATCTGCCATCCGGCTTGCCCCCATTGTTGCCTATGCAACAAAGGAAGCTTCCCGTGTTGCCTTTGCAGTGGCTTACCACACTCCCATTTCACTCGCAGCAGGGAGCCCCAATGGAAGTAGATCGACACTGTGGGATGGGAGCCGGTGGGCTCCGTGACACAAGTCAGGTAGGTGTGTTATACAATGGATAATTTTTCCCATCCTATGAGACTGGGATAATCATAATGCATCAATATTAATCATGAAATCTATCCACCTCAGAAAGAGCTGAGTAATCAAAATGATTTGTGTCAGACTTATTACAAGTAAAGTTATATCTGTTACAGCTTACCATTAATTTTGAACTTGCAGCCTGACATGGTGAAACAAACCTAGGGGCTAATAACTGGTAATGTCAAAGGGGAGTATTTGGCTCATCTCAAACTCATTACCTGGGATATTAGACAAAAAATGGAATCAACAGGTTTGATCACTAACGGTTACTACACAAACATTCAATTATTTTTTTAATAAGGTCAAAAATGCCCAGTAACATTTCTCAGGATTTTTCTTTCCCAGACTTATTCCTGAGTAACTTGTTTTATTTTTTCTTATCCATTACTCTCTATAACACTGAAATCAAATATCAAAAAGTATAAGCTCACTAGAAAAAATACCCTGGTCTAATCATTCAGCTGAAGGGGCAGGAAAATGTTTTGAATATACATGCCTTCTTTCCACCATGGAAAAATAAAACAAAAAAGAAAGCAGAAAAAAAATCACATGAACTACATGCATGTTTGGTTAGGCACTCATGGCAGTCACTTCACAGTGAGGTGGAAAACTCACAGTGCCTATTTACCATGTAGTTATAGCTAGGGCCATGCATAGATCCGGCTGATTTGGTCTTTCTGCTCTTTTGGCCAGCCAAAAAAAATTGTCACGGGCACCATTTTTTCCAGCTGTAACAGACTACATGTCAGCTACTTTTGATTTCATCAGCTACACGTGGCACACAGAGAGGCATCCGTGCACCCTCATGGGGATTTCCCTGTGAGGCCTGCCTGTTAGCCAATATAGAACAGAAGAAAGTTATGATGTGTCTTTTAGCATACCTGGGCCTCCAATTTTCTGTTGGGAGTAGGCCTCTGAGAGAGATAGATCATGCTAAATTCTCAGTGCCGTTTCTTAAGTCTGATGCTTTAACTCAGGTCTAGTTGAAGAATATAAAAAGAAACTCTGGTTTCTTAAGTCTGATGCCTTAACCCAGGTCTAGTTGAATGATATGAGGAGAAACGGTCCCAGAAAAAGTAGTTTCTTATTACTAATGCCCTAAAAATGACAGAAAGGGGAGCCTCAGAAGTTCCACCATTGCTGTCAATGGGCCACATCCTCCCGGATCAAAAATAGATCTTTTGGCTGCTGTATCGAATAGCTGATTTTTTTTCCACCCAAAATTGGGAGGTTTCTGAAAAAAATGATGGGGGGCACCAAAATTCAAAAACTGAAAAGAGCAAGGTGTTTGGCCGAATTGCACACTACTAGTTACAGCACTAACCATTGTTCAATGTAGGAGCTGTTTTCATCTTTCCTCTGAGATTCACAAAGTTTCGAAGATCATTTTTTCTCCTCTCTTGCTTAAAAGGAAGATTCCCAGAAGTACTGTAATGTAGCAGGAAATTACATTTGGAAAAGAGGGAGAAAGACCTGATAAATTATGTTTCCCCTCTACAGGAAAAAAAGGTCCCAACATGTCAGTTCTGGCTTACTGTTATCAAAGTTTCACAGAACGGAAAATCTATCTAAAGACTAACCTTTTAAAACAACAAGTAAAATACAAACTCTCTCCCCTAAAGTGCCTGTCAGTATCATTCTACAAGAGATAAAGCTAGGAGAGAGGAAAATATGTAAGAACTGTTCCTCCTCTATGATGCATTTCTAAAATTGCATTCCCCATTGGATAAATCTCTCTCTCTTTTTAAACAAGACAAAACAGCACCGTGTTTGACAGCCATGCGCACATTTCACATACTTTGTTGCAAGGGCAATCACCTTTCAGACACTTCATAATCACTAGCATGCTTACCCCATGGGGACAATTCACTTGGCAGTAAAAGAAAAAAGAGCCTTCAATGCTACTTTTTTGCCACTGAATCTCATTCCTTGAATCCCCTTTCAACTTCTGGCATGTGAAGGAAATTCAACTTTATTAGCAAGTGACCCCCACCCCACCTACCAAATAAAGATAATAGTATGCCTTTGAACACTAACACATATGCATTTGGGCAATTGAAGCTTCATTACTTCTCCACTGCAAAGTCTAATTGGGTTCATTCTTCCAGAGTTAGATTGTGCTGCTGGACACATAAACAAGAATGAGAGGATAACAAGACTTCTCTCCTTAAATGGAAACATCTGAAGGACACTGAGGATAGCCAATCCTTTCATATCAAGAATAAAGACTTCTACAATTAGCCTGCCACCCAACTGGCAGGACAGGCAGTGCTTCTTTGACCTCATGCTATTTAATTAGCGTAACGGATATTTCAGGCAATGCAATTTTTGAAAGAGATTTGTTCAATTTTAAGTTGAAAAGCTCATGTTCCTGAGTGAGATTTTCAACTTTGTCTGATTACACACTATACTTTCTCCCAGGCCCGTGATAACATATTCTGCCATTTTCAGTTCAAGTTCAGTTTATAGTATGAAAGGCACGGCAGTGTCTTTGTACTCCTCTGGCTAAATTAGGAGGCTGGGAATTTCTGGACCCCATGATAGAAAGAAGTTATCTTGTGTTCCCTTATAATTTCAAACTGAAGGCAAAGCTTGAAAGGAATCAGATTATGGTGTTGAAACTATGGATATACTTATGTTATGTTGCCTCTGTTGATAATATCAGTGCTTCACTGTGGGAAAAAAACTGCAGAGTGTGCTTGTTCTTTTTCTACTCAAATAATTTTGAAAAATCAAGGGCATGTGGCAACTGCTGATACCATAGCTTCTTCCCTTGACAACATTGCTCCATTCTCAGGAAAATGCATTTCTGATATAATTGAAGCCTTGAAGATCACCTCAAAATTTCATTGCAGGCAAAAATGGATAGGATAAATGGATGCAAGAATGACTGGGGAAGAAGTGGCAAGCAGCCATACCTCTTCAAAGTGGTGAATTGCCACCAACTGTGATAGGGAAGGAGGCAGGCATGCAATTCATCACAAAGTTTCACCTCCAAGGTAGCAATAAGTAGTGTTAACATTTTTTTTCTTAGTACTGTAAGAAAGTCTTTGCAAACCACAGTTTTCTAAGTCTGTTCCATTTTTAGTTCTTATTCTGTGCAAAAAATGCACAACTGGTTTGTAGAGAAACATCATTTCCAATAAAGAAAATAATATTTCAACACAGATTGTGTTTCCTGCATAGGAAATGCTATTTTGGGGCAAAAAAAAAATCTTTTGTGCAAAATAGGTCTCAAAATGGGAAGGTTCATATCAGTACAATATTCTTCTTATAAGGGTTTATCAACCCTTCAAAAACATTATTCAGCCATTTTCTGAATATTTTTCACATATTCTTCCAATCACTATAAATTAAAATGTGAAGTAATTGGTAAATATGCAATGACCCTGTAGTTATCATTCTATTCTATTGTATTAATAGGTAAAGGTTTTCCCTGACATTAAGTCCAGTCGTGACTGACTCTGGGGGTTGGTGCTCATCTCCATTTCTAAGCCGAAGAGCCGGCATTGTCCATAGATACCTCCAAGGTCATGTGGCCGGCATGACTGCATGGAGCATCGTTACCTTCCCGCTGGAGCAGTACCTATTGATCTACTCACATTGGCATGTTTTCAAACTGCTAGGTTTGCAGGATCTGGAGCTCCCGCCGCTCCCGGGGTTTGAACCTGGGACCTTTCGGTCTCCAGCTCAGTGCTTTAATGCACTTCGCCACCGGGGCTCCTTATTGTATTAATACCATTTTACAAATCTTCAAAAGTATTCTATTACATGTTATCACTCAATTCCCACCCCCCCCCCCACCCCTGCCCAGATCAGTGGTCTGATCATTGTTATCTTCTGATTTTGTTTCATATGCACTGCACCACAGGATTGCAGATCCAACAGATAGATGTGAAGGTTCCAGTTCACTTTATGGGATGAATGAAGAAGGCAAAGCAAGATAGGTTCTATCATGTCAACATGATATCCAGCATGCTGATACCTTGTTATTCCCAGCATGAAAATGTTGTAGGAGGGGGTGTTTTTACCCATAGCTTTCTCATCTTGGAAAGCTTTTTGCCATACTGAAGGGGTTTTCACACACTCTTCTTTAATCACTGCCTGACTTTCCCTTAAAGACCTTGTCATGTTCATATTGTGAACCCTGCCCATGCCATTCTCATAATGCACATACCAAACATAGTCTGATATCATAGTTGCATATCTTGCCTGAAAACACCCAGCTGACAGAGCCTTCTGTGCCATCCTTACTTTTAATAATTTCACCTTGTGATCAGTATCCTGAAAGTGCTTTCATAGGAGGGACATGGTTTTGCACATGGTAAAAGATATATCAATTTTTAGCATACGATTTTGCACTTGTTTTTGTCATTCTATTATATCTTAGTGGCTTGGCATACAGTGCTTTACTGAAGATAATCATATTATTTTGTAGTTGTAATTCACTTCCATGCTGTTTAATTTGAGTTTGAGTTTCTAAAACAGCAGATAACTCTGTTGTGAATGTATTGATTGTGGGGAGATAATCTTCTAAGACATCTACCAAGTTCTTGGCATCTATAGTGAATCTTGTCACTTGGAATGCTGTGGTTTTCTGGATTTTCTAACTTTAGAGGCATCCATAGAATCATAGAATAGTAGAGTTGGAAGAGACCTCATGGACCATCCAGTCCAACCCCCTGCCAAGAAGCAGGAAATCGCACTCAAAGCACCCCCGACAGATGGCCATCCAGCCTCTGTTTAAAAGCCTCCAAAGAAGGAGCCTCCACCACAGACATCCAAAACAAATGTTGGTTCCTTATCAATTCTGTAGCTTCATATATGTATCAGGACATCTTAGACAACTCAAGAGTGAGGTCTAATTCTTTCTACAAGAACACATGGTTGGACATTGATCTCTTGTTTTGGTGGAAACAATTTTTGCTTATTGTTCAGAATGCAACATTTGAGAAAATAAATATGTACACATACATTCTGAATGGCCATTCCATTCATAATTTGACTTGAGGCCATCTACATAGTATTTAAAACATGGGATTTCCAGAGTTAAAGGGGGGGTTGCCACATGACGCTAGCAGCAAGTCCACTGATTCATTGCAATGGACGTGAAACACGGGGTAAAAAGGTCCTCTTTTATCCCAATTCCAGCCAGAAAATGTGCATATTCGCATCACTACATATCCGTGCACTTGTGAAAAAACACATGATTTCCTTCTCTTCCCCCTGTGGAGACTGTTCCAGCCCATGCCCACTTTTAAGAAGCCCAAAACAGCCTATCAACTGATTGGGCTGTGAAACGGACATACTGGTGATTTACAGGAAACACGAATGGAGAGTAATTATAACTTTCTGAAACTCTTGATTTTAAACTTTATAATATTATAGATTCATTATGTCTATTAAACTCTGTATCCTAAGTGGTGTTATATTCATATATTTAGGAAAGGATTAATGTGCCAATCTGGAAGATACAGCCCTCTGATCTTTAAATATCTGCTTTCACTTAAAGCAAACTCTTCCTGTTAGCAAAAGAAATTCAAGGTTTGCTGCAAATTAAAGTAGAAGGTAATATAAGACAAACTACTGAGGGACTTGTAGTCCTTCTATCAATCTTCGCTTGTTAATGGTGCTTTAAGAAGGTCAGATATGGTTGCCCCATAGTTCTCCAGAAGATTGAAATAGAAATAGATTATAGGAAGTAATTGTTTTCATGATAACTGCCTCTTCTTTGCAATGCACTCATGAAATGGAAAAATATTGGTAACCTGCCAATGTTGACGATATTAGATAGCTGGCTTAGCTACACTGAAAATGTGTTTAATTCATTTATATGCACCTTTTTTCCTAGGATCTCATGGTGATTTTTTTTTTTTTTGCTAAGATGTAATTTTAATTTTAGAATTCAGAGTGGGTTTAATAGAGATTTGAATGGGAGTTTCCATAACCAGTTTAGTCAGGCTAAAAAGACTTAAAGAAATATAGAAGCTGGAAAATATTTTTTCAAGAATAGTTCTCTGTAATGCTGGCTAGGGTAGTCTGGAACTAATTGTAAGGAAAGATGTCTCTATTCTGTGTATTAAATAGTGCTGGATGATCGATGAAAAAAAAATCTTTCAAAACAAAATTAGGGGGCATTGGCATTTTATTTCTAAAGCGTTTCTAAAGTATCATTAGTGAAAATTTAATTACTATAATGAGAGTAATGAAATTTAGTTACTTTTTCGTTATAGTAATTGTGCAAGTGAGGAAACTTCAGGGGTTTCTTTTCCCTCATTTTTATAGCTATTGGGGTGAAACTTGCTACAATGGTACATTTACCACTGTTACCCCATCAAGTTTCAGAATGGGTTTCTACTGATTTTGGGAAAAAATTGAATTTTTTACAAACATTTTTAAACAACTACAAGAGCTATCTCCTTGAATTCTCTATATAATGACACAAGATTACAGGGGATCATATCCCCCAACTTTCAGAAATATTCATACATCTACGGATTTCAGGGATTTTTAAAAAGTTTTGATTCTTTTTTTAAAAAAATTAAAAAGCCACAACAGCTACCTCATTGAATGGCTCTCATATTAACAAATAGAACTTCAGTTTAGAGATTTCTTCCCAGCCTAGCACAGGGATTTACTTACTGGAAGTCCTCCACTTTGCAGATGCAACAATTTATTTGAACTCTGTCTGGCCTCTGTTAAGGAGGGACAAATCTGTCCCCTATCTTGATTGCAGTTGTCTGATGCTGAGCAGAATTCTAGAAAATTTGAATTGTCTGGCATAGGGCTCCTCACCCTCCCAAACTACATTTCCCAGAATTCTGTGCTTTCTCAGACTTTTTCCCAGCAAACTCTGCTTCTCCCTGCTGCTTCCCTCTTTTAATGGCAGGAGGCCATTAATTTAAAGAGGAATAGCAGTCTTTTTGGCTTTGCCTTGTTTGCTTGCTTGAGAGGCTTCCGAAGTTTACAAAATTCAAACATAAAAGGATTGGTTAAGTTTCGATCCGTAAGTTTTTGGTGCAGGCCACACTCACATGTTGGATATCATGTCGTAAGTACAAATTTGATCTAACTTACAAGGACTAAAGATAATTTTGTGCAGCCCTAACATTTAATAATAAATTATGTGCTAACTTAGCCAAGATCCTTTGACAATTAAAATTGGGCTATTTCTAGATTATCGAAAGTGAGCAAAAGAGCTTGATTGAAGCCTAACTTCCTAATTAATGGAAATCCTTTTTTGACATCTATTAACCCTGGGGCCTTTTCACCAGGCATAGACCCATCCAATTCTGAGTAGATCTTCATAACAATGTGGTTTAGAAAAATGACCTGGGGAAGGGGGCAAGTATACACACACACACAGAGTATAGAATATATAGTATAGAATCTAAAATCTATACTTTGTAGTACACTATTTCTCCCTTTCCTCTCCTTTTTTCTTTTTCTCTAGTTTTATGCTTTTCATTAATACCAGCTGAGGTTCTTTTATCCAAAGCCTGATTCAAGGAAAATGAAAAACTTATTACACTCCTCCTCCTATTTAAATTTCTAGCAATAGTGCAGGAGTTCCTCACTCAAAGTATAAACACACATAAAATTGGTTCATTAGCATTGTTCTTTATCTTCTTGATGAACCAAAATATAATAAAATAAAATAAATGAGGCTTTGTCATTTTTATATTTGGTTGTTACAGCTGGAATTTGGGGGGGGGAAAGTGCCACATAAAATGAAACTGAAGGAGGCAAACAACGGAGAACAGCAACAACAACAACAGAAATAGAGAAACATGATGTAGATTAAAGCCTTTATCCTGCAGATTACCATGTATGTTGACTTATGAGAAGCATTCTTTCATGTATTCTAAATAGCTGTATTCAGCGGCTTGATAATGAATTGCTGAATGTCATCCTCTATTCCAAATTGCAGCTCAGCAATTACATATTTTATGGAGGAACAAGATGATGAAAAACATCTGTTGTCTCCTGAAATTAGAGAAAACAATAAAACAATAAATGATGATAACTAATTATTCTCTTTCAGCAGTTCTCTAAATCTTTGCTTAATAGCATTAAAACATGGAGAAATGGAGACTTAAGCTACATCCAAGAGTATTGAAGGAACTAGCAGAATTTATTTCAGAACCACTAACAATCATCTTTGACAGCTTTTGGAAAACGAGAGAAGTCCCAGCAGATTGGAGGAGGGCCTATAGGATTAGTCATGCCAGACTAATCTGAACTCTTTTTTCAATAGAGTTACAAACTGGGTTGATACAGTCAATGCTGTGGATGTAGCATACCTAGATTTCAGTAAGGCCTTCGACAAAGTCCCCCACGACCTTCTGGCAAACAAACTAGTCAAATGTGGGCTAGGCAAAACTACAGTTAGGTGGATCTGTAATTGGCTAAGCGAATGAACCCAAAGGGTACTCACCAATGCATCTTCTTCATCTTGGAAAGTGACAAGTGGAGTGCCGCAGGGTTCTGTCCTGGGCTCGGTTCTGTTCAACATCTTTATTAACGACTCAGACAAAGGGTTACAAGGCACGATCATCAAGTTTGCAGATGACACCAAACTGAGAGGGATAGCTAACACTCCAGAAGACAGGAGCAGAATTCAAAATGATCTTAACAGACTAGAAAGATGGGCCAAAACTAACAAAATGAAGTTCAGCAGGGACAAATGCAAGATATTCCACTTCGGCAGAAAAAATGGAACTCAAAGATACAGAATGGGGGATGCCTGGTTCGACAGCAGTACATGTGAAAAAGATCTTGGAGTCCTTGTGGACAACAAACATGAGCCAAAAATGTGAAGCGGCAGCTAAAAAAGCCACTGGGATTTTGGCCTGCAACAATAGGAGTATAGTGTCTAGATCCAGGGAAGTCATGCTACCGCTCTATTCTGCCTTGGTCAGACCACACCTGGAATACTGTGTCTAGTTCTGGGCACCACAGTTGAAGGGAAATGTTGACAAGCTGGAAAGCGTTCAGAGGAGGGCGACTAAAATGATCAAGGGTCTGGAGAACAAACCCTATGAGGAGTGGCTTAAAGAGCTGGGTATGTTTAGCCTGCAGAAGAGAAGGCTAAGAGGAGACATGATAGCCATGTATAAATATGTGAGGGGAAGTCATAGGGAGGAGGGAGCAAGCTTGTTTTCTGCTGCCCTGGAGACTGGGACGCGGAACAACGGCTTCAAACTACAAGAAAGGATATTCCACCTGAACATCAGGAAGAACTCCCTAACTGTGAGAGCTGTTCGACAGTGGAACTCTCTGTCCTGGACTGTGGTGGAGGCTCCTTCTTTGAAGGCTTTTAAGCAGAGGCTGGATGGCCATCTGTCGGGGGTGTGATTTTCTGCTTCTTGGCAGGGGGTTGGACTGGATGGCCAATGAGGTCTCTTCCAACTTTTTTATTCTATGATTTTATGTTTCTATTAGTTATGTTAGCCAAAAAAAAAAAGGAAAACACTGCATATGGCACTATTACTCAGATTTATCCTTCAGAGTGAAACAACCTACAGTAGCTGTACATCAAAGCTGGGTAACCTTTTGCATTAGTGTTCGCATTGCCTTAGGCAACCCGGCACTCCCTGCTAATGACCAAGTATTGTGGCATATGTAGTCCAAATATCTAGATGCAGAGAGGTTGCCTGTATATTATTCAATTTGGAGTCTTTCTCATCCTCCCATGAATAGCTTCCATGGTAAGTTTTACTTATCTTAGGGCCTTTCACAAATAGTCTAGGTTGGTTGACCTTATCCAATAGAAGGGGTTTGGAATCATAGAATAAAATGTACTGATAATTCACTGTGCTGTATTTCACTTTTAACTATTTACTTGTAATTGCTTGCTCACAATGCTTGGGATGCTGTTTAGACCATTGCCCAGGCTGGATGAAATATTCCCATGAGTAAGTCAACAGACTGAAATCCTCTTCACATCAATTCACCTCTTCCCATTGAAAACAAAGATTTTTCCTTGTTTTCTTTACCTAGCTACCATACTGTGTCGGAGTTACATTGTATTGGAAGAAGTGGTGTGGAGGTTCTGTTCTTTTTATGATAACATTTGGCTTACCATAAGAAGAACAAAGATGTTATACAATGTAGACAATTTAGTTTCAGTAACATGACAAGAGATATGGGAAGAATTTCATTTGATAATCAATGACTAAAGTTTTTAGGAAGAGATTTTAGACTAGATTTTGGTTTGAAGGGTGAGATTGATGAAGGAAGTAATGAGTTCAATAATGGAAAAAGCAACAAGGAGTTAACTTAGAATGTCAAAAACAAACTGCAGACTGAGGTCTGTGGTTTTATCAAGGAATTTTTGAAGATCCGAATGCAAATATGGAAGAAAATGTTGGTGTCATTTGAAATGAACTGAAGAGCAGTAAGGTCTATGGAGAATATGAGAGAACATTGAGGGTTGAGAGACCAGAGGGAGATGGACTAAAAGGAACTCTGCCCCACTTTCCTCCTCTTTGGTGATCACCAACCCACCCTCCTTTTCCAGGTTAAGTCTTCTGGATGCTTTGGGGCTGGGTAGAATGTTTTCCCTCCATATTAAGATTTCTTTTCTTTTCTTCTCTTTTTGCTTATGTTGTCAAAGAGGGTTTACCAATTAGCATAGACCAGTGCCATAAATGGGACTTTTGGCAGGTGTTGGGGGGATGGGAAGAGATCAAGAGAGAGAGAGGGAGAGAGATATGAGTTGGTGAGCATCTTCAGACCCACTTTTGATGAAGGATAGAAATTTGGAACTACACCTATGTATAAAGTGATATAGAGGCTGGGGAAAATCCCTGTCTTTGGGGCTAGTCTTTTGAATCTTTGGGACCACACAACTTGAGGGCTTACACCAGGCATGGGCAAACTTTTTTGCCTTGGAGTCACATTGCAGGCCTGGCCAGGAGGGAGGGGAGCTGGGCACACACCAGGTGGGGAGGCCCAGAATAGGGCAGGGCAAGTCAGAGATTATCCTCAGGTTGTTCTCTTGACATAAGGATGGGGCTACTCACCCCATCCTTATGATGGGAGAAAGGCAAGACATGTGGCTACTACCCCAATCCTCCTCTCCCGATTCTTGGCTGTCCTCTTGGCAGTATGCCAAGATGGGGGCAAGGCAGATGGTGGCTGAGAATGCTCTAGAGGGCTCTCAGCTGCCGCATGTCTTCCTCGAGTTGTCCTCCTGGCATAAGGATGGGGCTGCTCACATCGCCCTTATGCCGGGAGGAGGGCGAGACACGCAGTGGCTGAGAGTGCTCCAAGGGGCTCTCAGCTGCTGCGTGCCTTCTTCCCTCTTTTTTTTGGCATAAGAATGTGGTGGGATACCATATCCGCATGCCAAGAGGACAAGAAAAATAACGAGGGCCTGAGGTAAGTGCCCAGAGGGCTGCATCCAGGCCCTGGGCCTTAATTTGCCCATGTCAGGCTTACACACTCCTCTATGGGGCTGTGGTGATTTTACCCAGGGGAGGCTGGGGTTGTGGTCTTCATGAGACCTGCCATTCACACTGCTCCCATGTCAGATTGTTCTCCCTTTTATTTTGCTCATAACAAATTAAATAGATAACAATAAAGGTGCTCCATCTCATATCTTGTGTTTGGTCTCTTTATTCCTGTGACTGGACTGAATAACATTAAGAAGGTATTTTATGGTGAAACTTTTTCACCCCAGGTACTCTGGTGAAAGGCAATCTGGTGAAAGGGGCCCACTTTGTTTTATAGAAGAAATTTAATAAAATTTCATGGGTTCAAAGTAAGCTGTTAAGGGGAAAATGTTGAATCTTCTGATTTTAAAATATTATCATGGATTTTGGTAGATGATGATAAAAAATTGAATTCATTTTGCTATTTGAGGTAGATTTAGGGTAAAGGGCTTGGCTATAAAACAATAATGATTACTAAGATAGACTTTCAGGGGTTTGGAGGGCTTAGAAGGGATATGAACTGGGGCAGGTATTTATAAAACAACAATTATAGTCAATATAGAAAAAAAATAGAAAAACAATTTACAACAAGATAAAGATGAATATTATTTTAAAAGAATGAATATGATTTTCCTTTGCAATTGGTAGGAGACTCAAGTGATACTACATTGCACAAGTGATAAATGGGAAATGGAAAGGGGTTACTTTATGTGTTTAATAGAAGTATTTATATTTGAGAGATTAGCAAATGAGATGTATTTGATATAGGTGAGGAGAGGATTAACAATAATAATTGCTAAAGATTACTAATACTTAGTAATAAATATATATTAATATTTGAATAAGTTTCTGTTAGGGATTATATCTTTAATTGGACAAGATTGCATTTGAATATAATATATTATAGAAAAGAGATGGAAGATTTTTCTTTTTGAGTGAAAGAAATATTAATGGAACTTACAATTTAATATAATTATTGCAGAGATTGGAAGCCACTTTTAGTTTACTTAGATTATTTTTCTTCTTTTTCTATATGTGCATTTGTTTTTTCTTTTATGTTCTATATTTTTCTACTATATAATATAATATTACTACTCTTTTTATATTTGGAAAATAAAAATAAATATTTTAAAAGTAAACAACACCACACACAAATGACACAATAATTATTCATCAGCTTGCTAAAATTAATTTGTGTACAATAAGGAACTTTCACAAGTTGAAATAAATAAAAAAGTAAAAATCGGCAAAAGAGAATAAATAAAGATCTTGCAGTGGACTGAATGGAGGCCACCTCCTATTGACTTAAAATTGTGACCTAACAATGGCAATTAGAAATAATCCCTATATATAACCATAGGCAAGGACACTCGAAATATTTGTCTCATCTACTAACAAAGTTTGTTGGACTTTGAGAGCTCAATGACATTTGTTTCTATAGAGAAATGAACATTAGAAAACAAAGTTGGTAAATTTATTTTACATTTCACCGTTCCCAGAATTCCTGCTTTCAGGATTATTCAGGGAGGTTTCTTTCCAGGAAGGATGCTTCCTTAACCCAGTTCTTCAAACCCAGACTCCCTTGAAAGGAAGATAGGAAAGGGTCCCAAGAGGGTTGCTTCCCCAATCCCGTTGCTCAAACCCAGGCTCCCTTGAAAGGAAGAAAGAAAGGGAACCCAGAAACGTAAAGGGGAGCCTCATAAGTTCTCCATTCCTGCCAATGGACTGGATCTTCCCAGATCTTTCAGCTGAGGACTGGAAATTGCTATTTGGCAACACACGCATTTTCAGGAGGCACACAAAAATGGACCCACAGGTCTCCCAGAATTTGGCCAGCAGAAACAGATCAAGGTTCAGCCAAAATGGACAAGCCTACTCTCTAGGCTTATTTAAAACTTCATAATATTAAACAGAGCTCGAATAAATAATTGGGGGAAAAGGAGAAATCTGATAGAAGTTTTTTTTCATTCCCTCCATTATGTGCTGAACCTCATATATGCTTATAGTTATGTTAGGATATTTGCATGTGGGCATATATGGTCCACCATATAACAAAGTGATTTTTTTTAAAAAAAGTCCTTCAGCCAGATGTCCCCTCTTCTGCCCACCATCTTGTTCTGATACAGAGGAGACCTGTGAGGATGGCGGGGGACCCAATTCTGGGACTGACAGATCTGTGTAGGGACCTGCAGTCAGGTCCTGGGATTTTTAACCCCTATTTAAAACCTGTATTTTTCTGCTCCCTGGAAGCAACCGAAAGCACCAGATGACATTGGGCTCGAATATATGAGGGACCACCACTGAATAAAAATCTGCCTAAGGATTGAAGTTTGCTGAGGAGAGTAGCTCCTCTCTGTCTCATGAGTATTGGAGAAGATATTAGAGGGCCTTCTTAATCGTGACACCTCAAATATTGTATATATATTTTCCTTTTATCAAAGCATTTGAGACCTAACATATTTACTACAAAATGTCTTAGTAAATGATTTTCCTTTTTGATCTTGGCTATAAGTTGCAAGATTCAGAAAATAGAGCTGATCACAGTATATTTAAAGTCAGCCAATTCAATTATTACATAAACTATATCCTCATTCATTCATTAACAAATAAAAACATACTCTTTTCCAGGAGCTATCCTTCCTTTACTGTCATATCCATCCTGTATGAGGATAACCTTGGAAGCTTTTGGTTGTTAGTTTTCACTCCCTATGCATCTAACCATAAATAAACTATAACAGTCTGGTGAGAAAATGTGGCATACATCATCATCCAGTATACAATTAAAACAGTGCAAAATGCTTAAAAACATGGCATGGCCCATAATCTTGACATGCATGAACAAATGCAAAAAGATGGTACAACCTGTTTATACAATAGTGGGATTTAGTAAACTATTCCCAAATGAAGAAGGGATGTAAGGATAAAAATCTGTTTCTAGGAATTCATCACCCTGTCTTGATCACAGCACCTAACATTAATAATTCACTCATTGTACAATACATTGTATGACAGAGCTGCAAGGACAAGTACATGAAAACATTTGTGTGATTGCACCTTGACTTGCTTTGTGCAAACTGACACTCCTATCACAGAAAATGCTAATTGTTTTGGTGAGAACATATTCATTTTTTTCTCCCCTCCTCATCACACATACACTTGCTTGTTATATCTATTTTTAGAACACAATACACAGAATGGTGGAATCCAATACTGCCTCTTAAAGAACTCCTTTGAAAAGAGAGCAGAAACATTTTGACAATATAACGATATAGTATCAGAATGCAAACTTATTGTGATTTCTTGTTCAATGCGGGACACATTGGTAATTTCTTATTTTGTGCACCAGAGGCTTCTTGTCAAGAATCTAATTGACCTTTTGGTGAAAACACTGTTTAAATTCAAGTAGGTGACTTCAATTGTGATGCATCCCGTTGTATTGTTCATTATTTCTGTAGAAAATTTATTTCAGGGACAGAAGGTCTGTTGTATCTCTCTGAATATTGTTGTAGGAAGCAATCAATGGCCCTACAGAAAGCTTGAGAAACACACAGCTTTGACCAATTATGGTATGCTTTCGTTCTGTTGGTTTCTTTTAGCAATCCTCCTTGAATCATCACCTTGACATTCTCCTGGAAAAATAGGCTTTTAAAATAATGTTGAGATCTGTTCTATATTTTTGGCTCTTTCAGAAGTATTTTCCTAGTGCCTCTATTATTTTCTGTTAATACTTCTCCTTAACTTCCTTTGAATAATAGAACCATAGAATCATAGAGCTGGAAGAGACTGCATGGGCCATCTAGTCCAAACTCCTGCTATGCGGGAAAAGCACATTTGAAGTACCCCTGACAGATGGCTATTCATTTAAAAGTCTTAAAAGAAGGAGTCTTCCCTACACATTGCTTTTATTATCCACACACTTTTGTTTATGCTACCATTTGGTCTGATAAAAACATGGAGAACTCTTGTGAATCCTCTGGTGAGATCATATTGCTGTGTTGGACATTATTATGCCACACAAAATTGTATAGTTCACAAAGAGACAAATACAGTGAAGAGAAACCTACTTTTTCTAAATAATATAAAAACTTTGATGAAACTTGAAGTTTTCCTGGTATGTTGAATGAGATGTTTGTTGCAGGTATGTTACGCCCCTGATGCCACAGTGTGTTAAAGCACTGAGTTACTGAACTTACGGACCAAAAGGTCCCAGGTTCAAATCCGGGGAGCGGAATGAGCGCCCGCTGTTAGCCCCAGCTCCTGCCAACCTAGCAGTTTGAAAACATGCAAATGTGAGTAGATCAATAGGTTCCGCTCCGGCGGGAAGGTAACGGCGCTCCATGCAGTCATGCCAGCCACATGACCTTGGAGGTGTCTTCAGACAACGCCGGCTCTTCAGCTTAGAAATAGAGATGAGCACCAACCCCCAGAGTCGGTCATGACTGGACTTAACGTCAGGGGAAAACCTTTACCTTTACCTATGTTATGCCCATATCCAGAAAAATAGCTAAGGCAGTTTTTGTTATCAACACATTATTAAATTTAGCCAAACAAAGAAATATGCATTGATTGACACTGTGCTAAACAGTATTTCATTGAAGGAGCTCTATTGAAAATCTTCAAGCTAATTCAAGGGCAAGCTTGACGCTGGGTGCATCTACACTACTGCAGTTGAACTCCTCTTTAACTGCCATGACTCAATGCTATGAAATTCTGTGAGTTGTAGTTTTGCAAGGGTTTTAACCATCTCTGCCAAAGAGTTCCGATGCCTCATCAAACTACAATTCTCAGGTTATCTTAAACATCTCTTTTTCTAGATTGTATTTCATCAAATTCCATTAATTGTCTGATCCAAAACTAAAGGCTCTTCCAGACAGAGCTGAATTGTGAAAGGAAATGAGATTTAAAATCTTGATATCTTTCTAGATTTAGGTTACACAGAGGACCCAAATCCCAGTTTTTTTCCCCCTGGGGGTAGTTTGTGGCTACATCTAGCCATCCCCCATCCTTTTCCCCTTCATTAAACATACCAGAGGGGTCTCGTTGTATCCCCACTGGTATTGGGTCTCTCTGGAAAGGCACTAAGCAGAAATAAATGTAAAACTCCTCAAATATAGAACAAATGAAATGTTTATGAAAACCTCACTTCAATTCATATTTCATTTCCATTGTCAATAGTAATTTTGCCCACCTTCTTCTTTCGTGTTGTATACATCAATTGTCACCACTAGTTTTTATTTTTAAGGCACATCCTTTTTCTAGCTCATAAAGCTGCACAGTTAATATCAGTTTCATTTCATTTTAACTGACATGGCACAATCTTATGAAATCCTATTTTTTTTCAATCATTTTTCCCCAGTGGGGACACCTGCAAGGATTTCAGGAAAGACCCAAAAGCTTCAGAAATGGTTATGGAGTTGCATGTGACCCATGAGTCGCTCTGTCAAAGATTCTTGAATAGCATTGTATCTTCTGCTAAGCGTGTGTATGTGCTTTCAAGTTGCCTGTCAACGTCATAGGGTTTTCTTAGGCAAGGAATTGTTAGAAACAGTTTTGTTAGTTTTTTTCCCTAAAACATAGCCCGTAGCATCCCATATTGGTTGGTGGTCTGCCATCCAAGTACCAACCATAGCTGACCATGCTTAGCTTCCAAGATCAGACTGGTGTCTTAAACATCTCAAGGTGCATCTATGCTTTAGAGTTAATGTAGTTGGCCACCACTTTAACTACTATTGCTCATTGCTATGGTTGCCTGAGAGATGTAGTTTAGTGAGGCATCAGCATCATTTGGGAGAGAAGGCTAAAGACCTTTTAAAACTACAAATCCCATATTTCCATATAATTCAGACATGGCACTTTAAATGGTATCGAACGACATTAATTCTACAGTGTAGATGCTTCCTCGATTTCGATTTCATTGAACTTATAAAAATTCTACTTGCATTCCTATCTTAGGTTATATTTGGTTGCCACACTTAAATTATTTTACATACCAATGATAAATATGTATATTTAAGTTTTCCCCCCAGCTTTTCCCATATTTGTGCACATTTCCCAATGGCTTGTGTTTTAGACATTCACGTTTTCATAATACAATTTTGAATACATAAAATATACCACAAGCCTCAACAGTATGTGACTTTCTGAAGAAAAGTGGGGTTTTTTAAAGGGAGATATGGATGGATTGTTTTGGCAAGACTCCTGGAACCACTGCATTTTTTCTTCTTCACTCTGTTCAAGTTTCCACAAAGGTGTCATTCCTTGTGATTCCTCTAACAGCATGTTTAACATAACAGGAAAACAAAGCCTCCTCCCTTGGGGAACACATTGCTTGTGTCTAAAAAGGCTGTTAAATTAATTGAACAGAATGTACTGAATCCATCAAATGAGCCACATGGTTGGCTGGACTAGAGCCCTCGCATGGATTTAGCCATAAATTTCCTGAAACTTTTCACTAGTTACCTTTTGTGACACTGATCTCTGATCTACTCCCCGAAGTAAATAGCTAAATGTCTTGAATTTGCTTATTTGGATTAGGACCTTGCCACCCTTTTGACTTCCCATAGAGATATTACAGTGCCACCCAGACCCTTATGAGCTATTTATATTAGAGTGCTGACTATGATTTTGGAAAACTGAACTCAAGAGCAGAGTTGTAACCCCACCAGCTTCACCTACCACAGAGAAATTACATTAATTGAATGAATAGGGAAGTGGTCTCCATGTTTCTGAATGCATGCTGATATCAATTTTGAGGATGTTAACATCTTAAAGAAAGCCCCATTTGTAATGATGAGCACAAGGGAGATACAAACACTGAAAAATGCAAGCAATATAAGAAAGGAACAAATAGTAATGCCCAACTAGGTTTGGTATTGATATGAATTTGCTGACTAGGCTCAAAACACTGACTTAGGTGAAAAGTTATTGGTGCAGTGTGTTTATAAACTCAATTTCTCAGGGTTGGGAAGCAATGACAAAAGAGATGACCAAAACTGTTCAACTCCCTATTTGCTTCAACTCACCAGCTGTACCTATAGCCTTCACCATAGTCATACAAATTCAGTGCCCTAGAAGAATTAATACCTTGTAAGTTAAGGTGATATCCACAATCCATTTACCATAGATTATGATATTTCACATATGATAATTCATATCAGAATGTGTTCAAGATCACAAAAGTTATCAATGAGGTCACAATGAAGAACAAGATTCCACAATTGAAGGGTATGGTCTACTACCTTTCAAAATGAGTGCATGCACTCCATTGAGTTACTGTATATACTTGTTTATAAGTTGATCTCATGTATTAGTCAAAGGCAGATTTTGTAGCTAAACTTATGGATTTTGATATGATTTGTGAATAAGTCAAGGGTCATTCTGCAGAGAGGAAAATGTCTCAGTGCTGCCTCAGACATTCCTAAAGGTAAGAAGTGGCATCATAGAGGAGAAAGTAGAGGGAGTCAGTGCTTTTAAAAAGTTTTCTCAAGATGGACTAAGCTCTCATCTCATGTTACTCCATAAAAAGATAGTTCCTTTTTTAGAGTTATAGTACAGTACATAAATTGGCCTACTGGGATTATTTTTACATTAAAATTCCTAGACTTATACATTAACATATATTAGGGCTGTGCAAAATTTAGTTTTTAATACATTTTCAGAGCAAATTTCTAAATTCGTACATACAAAGAGATATTAAGAAACACAAGGGGCCCCCATGCAAAAACCTTATGATTCAAAATACTGATCTATGAGTTACAGATGGGTTTTATAACTCTCATAAATGGCTCCAGGTCTCCATTGCAGGCACTAAATCTCCTCCTAAAGCCTAGGTTTGATTCCCCAAAAGAGCCTCAAGGATGGTGCCAAGGCTTGAGTGGAGGAAGAAGCTCTGCTCTTTCCTCAAAGGAGAGAGAGAAAGTGTATAAATATCTGGCTTTATGGTTTTTAGAATTTTTTAAAATGAGTTTCCTATCATTGTGTAGATTACAACACAAATGCACAGTGATATCCTTCTACATGCAAAACTGCACTGATCCATTCATTCCAATTAATATTCTTTTATCTAAAAGTTACAGCCGCATTTGAGGGGTAAAGAGGTCAGCTGGTTCCTCAGATCCAGGCTGTCATGATAAAGAAGTGAATTTGTTTGCCATAAGGTCTATCAAATATGTGCACAGCTGCAGATGATTTTGCAATTAGCAATGTCCAAAACATCTAACTTCATCAAATGCTTTAGATGATGCTAATTTTAAATTGGACCAAAAAGCATTTTACATGCAAAAGAAGACTTTCATCTAGCAAAATGTATTAGGATAATGCTAACCTATTGAATTAGTGATTAATAGAAAAAAAAGGAGCGACAAAGGCTAAACATACACATACACAAAATAATATATGCTGGACAGGAAAATAAATAGCCCTTCTCAGATCTGAATCAGAGCATATAACATATTCCTCACCTTGCTGAATTTTGAAAAGTGCCTATTAAAAATTCAAAGATGATCAATTACTTCATACAGCATAGCAGCTGTTGAAGAGCTGAGAATAGGTCCTGGCCAGCAACTCCACATTTTGCAAAATCTTCACCCAGGGACTAGTGGGTTTGAGTTGATTTGACAATCATAGCATGGATCTTGAACAACAATTACTTTCAACTAGCTGCAATTTAAAATTATGCATATAACCAGAGCTAATTAAATCAATGCTTCCTAAAGATACTACTAGAACTAAAATAGGATATACATCACTCACGGTGCCCTGCATTAATTAATCTGGAAAAGAGAAAACTAAAATATATTTATGCCTAAAATAAAATCTAAACCATGATCCTGTGTGTAGGTTTGTCTGTGTGAGAACTAATGCTAATATCTGATATGTTGCAGTTCTTTTGACAATACGTCTGATGCCTAAATAATATTTGGAGGAAAAATAATCTTGTGCTTATTGAGTAATCACATAAAAATGGTTAACCGCTATGAGATTTTTTTTGTCTTGTGCAAGGACACCCTGAGTCTTTTGTTTCATTTTTAGATTAAATGTTGCATTCTGAACAAAAAAAAATCATACAAATATTTCATAGTGTTTGGGAATGAAGGGAGCAACTTACACACAATGACAAAAGCACAGAAACTCTTGAAATCTTCCCTAGAAAAGAGAAAACTTGGGACTTATTTCTCACTTTCATTCTGATGTGTGTAAGTGAAATATCTGAAGATTTACATTCTTAATATCTAAAGTGATGTCCTGGCTGGGAAGAATAAACTCAGGTTTTGATGCTTGGTTTGGATTTTTTTTGTTTGTTTGCTAAAAGAATAGGGAAATCCAGTCCTTTATCATGAGTATGATACAGTCTTATTTTGTTAGGAGGGCAAAATAAATTGCACAGACCTAGGAGTTACTCTTGGAGCATAAACGGCCATAAAATTGAACAAATCACATGCTTAAAATATCTAGGAGTAGCACTTCAATCTAACAGCAGCAGAAGAGCCCATGGAGATCAAGTAGCCAAGACTGCCCAGAGGAGCTCAAATGCCATTCTTAAATATCTTAAGTCAAGAGAGGGCCACTTTACACCGGCAGCGCTCAAACTGTTTGAAGCTAAACCTCCAGCCCAACTCCTGTATGGAGCTCAGCTGGGCCAGTTTTGCCCCATTAGAGCTGGTTCAGTCAAAGTTTCTGAGATCAGCCTTACAGGTACCTAAATGTGTCTCTAATGCCACTCTGCGTCTGGATACGTGCTTTATGAGGGTGGAGGCCAGGGTGTGGGTGGCCATACTTAACCTCTGCCTTAGAATATCCTGTGTTTTCCTTGGTCTTGCCCCACTAATCATGGAGGATGACTTCCAATCCACATGGAAGCAGGCGGTAGTATCCAAAATCTCCTCACTGGGATTTTCTTCAGGTCTACTACTCACTATGGATTACAATTAAGCCAGATAACTTAATAAACAATGTATGACAGACATAGAGCGCCAACTAGATTTGGCCTCCGTTTTAACCTTCCTTATTAAAGAAGACAGCAGATACCTTGCTTCCCTTATGGCACATTTAACAAATTTAGAGGTCCCCACCCTTCGAAGGGCTTTCACCCTGGATCAGTCAATCTCTCCCATCAGCTGTTCTTGAAGGCCGCTATCACAAGATCCCTTTCCTAAAGAGACTCTGTCCCTGTGACTCGGGTTATATAGAAACAATAGAATATATGCTCCTCCAGTGCTCGTTCTACAGGGCTATCCACAACAGGCTTATCTTACTCTTGATATACAAGCACCCAGGCCATTCAGGAAAATTTTGTACCTCTCTGCTACTTGTAGATACTAATTCAGCTATAACTTACAATGTTGCAAGGTTTTGTGCAGCAGCATACAAAATCCATCAGGGATGACAGGCCCCAAAAGTTAGCTATGCATTCAGTAATCATCTCCCTTGATTCTATAATTTGTTGATAGACTTGTGCATTGTATGTTTTTATCCTGTTTTCCTCTCTGCTTCTTTCCCCCTATTTTTACACCTTAAATATACTAAATGTATCATGCTTATATGAAACTGTGACCTTTATTTCCTGTGCTGGTCTATGACCGAAATAAATGATTTGAAGTTGCACAGAATTGTTTTAGGTATGGTTCCAGAAGAAGAACAAAGGTGTTGAGTGCTGGACTGGGATACAAGATACCTCATCAAATGGAGATCCTTAAGCTGGAGGATAGTGGGTGAATGAAACAGTGGGGCAAATCTGTGGGGCAGCAGGAAAAACTGTCAAGGCTTGCAAGTCACTTCTGGTGTGAGAGAATTGGTCATCTACAGAGACGTTGCCCAGGGGACGCTGAATGTGTTACTGGGTGGCTTCTCTCATGTCCCTGCAAGCTAGAGCTGATAGACGGAAGTTCACTCCGTCTTGCAGATTTGAACCAGCAACCTTCAGATCAGCAGTTCACAAGGGTTTAACCCATTGCACCACTGCAACATGGGTGACTATCCATGTTCATAAGTCTGCCTCTTAGCACACTGCCAAGACGTAACATGCATGGAACCAGGATTGAGCCCTGCCAGAAGTAGCACTGTGTTGTGCCATTTGCTACAGCAGGCTCTGTCCTGGCTGCATCTCAGCATGTGCATGCATATTTGTGAACATATATGTGTGTTTTATATATTGTGAATCTCAAAAGGTGAATCTCAAAAGAGATAGTGGAGTGGTGTGCCACACTGGTGTAATCTCAGCAAGAAGGAAATATTGCGCTAAGAATTAGATATGTCAGGGAAAGTGATGGCAGGATAGATACTTGAGATTTATCATGTGTATCAGTTCCTCCCCATTGCTCCAGATGCAAGTTGCCATATTTGATTATCTTCTGATCTATATAAAGTAAGCAACACAAGACACAAGCAACACAAGACATCTAAAATACTGGGGGCACAACTTTGAATTAAATGCAATAATGACATACTTCCATTTGAAAAGCTCCTCATCCTAAAAAATTATCTGAAGTAAATTATTGCCATTTAAAAACTAGATGCTAGACCTTTAAATGCAGGATATAAAATTATTTAATTGCATCATGGTTTAGCTTGATTGTAATTCTTACATAATTTGATATATCTCTTAACACTGTATCTAGTAAAGAGTAGGCCAAACCTAGGCATTTATCATTTTTAATTCTTATTGTCTTGTCTTTCATAGCTCACTGCATATCAAGCTTTGTTGCACTAGACCTTAACAATTTCTGACTGTTCCTCACTGAGGACAAACTGTATTTAAATAAATAAGATAAAAATAGTAATTAGTATAACCCCTAATGATAAAGTTATTAAGCATGATTTATTCTAGCTTAGAAAACTGGCAATATACTGAATCTCTTATTATATGAAAATTGGCTTTTGGCCCTCTTGGCATTACACTCGGCCTTTTCAAGTTAATACTTCAGCATTTTCAGAGCTGGAGGAAGTTTAACAGGCTTAATAGAATGCTTAAGTCAGATTTTTCAGCATAAATGGCTCTTTTTATAATAGCAAAACTTTTGTCAAATAATAATTCTCAGAATGGGCATCATTATTATCACATATATAGCAATACTGAATTGTACACATAAATAATTTTGCTTTATGTCCAGTTTGGATACTACAGATATGTGGCATGTTTTCATGATGCCTAGGCCTTCTCCTTTTGTCCTTCTTTCTTACACTGAGATAAACACAGCCACAGGCAATACTTTTTGAAAACAGATCCATTTGGAGGTCAGGATAGTAGAAAAAAGAGCTTATACTATAAGTTTTGAATATTAATTTATTATTAATTTATAAATTTATTTATCAATTTATTAACATAACATGTGGTGAGGTGATAAAAGCATCTTAATCTAACCCTATCCAGGTTCTCCAAACTTTCTCCGTTTTGTACTCTAACCTCAAAAGCCTGCTTACATATTCACCATACAACATAAGAAAAGATTCCATCGATAGAACAAACCCATGGTTTGAACAGGATTGCAAAAGACTGAGGAAGTCACTAAGAAAGAGTATGAGGAAAGCTATAAGTTATCCTAACCATGATCTGCACAATAATATGCTATTCCTGAGAAGATCATATAAAAAACTGATTTCCCAGAAGAATTCCTTATACAATACAAAATCTGAAGTGAACTGGACTCTGTCTTACATTTAAAGAACTCAGTGGTCTTCTGGCAACTAGTTTCTTCAAAATTGAGGCAAGTCAGATTCTCAATAGACTCCCCAATTCCTGCATCTCATTGGGATACCTTTTATGGTGACCTCTTTAATAAGGCAGGTAATTCAAACAATGTTAACCACATAACTACGTGTTATAATCCTGACACCCTCCCGGCCTGGCCACAAGTTGAGCCACATGAAGTAATAGCCATCATCAACACACTTCAAAATAATAAAGTGCCAGGGGAAGATTTTTTGCCGGCGGAACTATTTAAGAGCAAAAGGGATTGGTGGGCCTAACTTTTAGCAGGGCTGTTCTCTCACATTAACAATTCATGCAGTATACCTAGAGGCTGGCAGATGAGCATTATCGTCCCTATTCATAAGAATGGAGAAAAAAACCAACCCAAAGAACTATTGACCTATAAGCCTGATTGATATCAAAGCAAAAATTTACGCAAAATATATTTTGATTAAAATCAAGGAATGGTGCAATGCAAACAATATTCTCTGTGAAGAACAATCAGGCTTCTGACAGACATGTTCAACCATAGATAATTGCTTTGTTCTGCAGCATATAATTCAAAAGTATAATTCAAGGGGGATGAGTCTGTATACAGCATTTATAGACTTGTCTTCAGCGTTTGACACAATCTGCCGCAACACATCATGGGAAAAGCTGGCTGCCACAAACATTGACAGAATATTACTTACTTTAATCATTACATTGTACTAGGATACGGTACTGAAAGTCAGACTTGGACCCGGTGGAGCCCTGAGCAATGAAATCATAACGTCAACTGGCGTGAGACAAGGGTGCCTATTAGCCCCCTTTCTCTTTAATTTCTATATAAATGACATTGTGAAAACATTATCCTCTGATAGTCTACATGGCCCTAAAATTCTGACCAGAACTATCAACATCTTGCTTTACGCTGATGATATGGTGATCATGGCAATGTCTTCAGTGGGACTGAGAAGATCTCTAGCAAAATTCAATATATATTGCGAGCTAAATTCGCTCACTATAAACAAGGACAAATCCAAAATCTTGGTCTTTGGAAAAAACAGAAAATGGTCCACTTGGACCCTGACTGGTGCACACCTGAAACAAATTAATAGCTACAAATATCTAAGCATTACGTTTTCATCATCTGGTGTTTGGGCTAACTACATTACTCATAACATACAAAGAGCAACGAAAGCTGCAGGTTCCATTTATAAGCTGTAACATTATAGATACCCAGGCACAATCAGACCTGCCCTGGAAGACTTCAAGACAAAAATAATACCAACACTTATATTTGGGGCTGAAATTTGGGGGCACATAAATTTGGCCAAGATCGAAGCTTTCCAAGTTAAGTAGCTTTGCATCCTCCTGGGCCTGTCCAGAACAACACTGATGGCTGCAGTAAGGGTGGAGCTAGGAATGCTCCCAGTAAACACTCAAATTTCAATGAGACAATTGAATTACTGGTCAAAAATAAATTGGATGAATTCCATCATACTTCCTCTCCTATGTCTAGAGGAGCAAGTCCAGCGTGACCACAAGTCATCATGGGTAGTGTCTCTAAACAATGAGATGGCTAAAATTGGCCTTCCTTTACAATTTCTGAACAATCTAGGACCTAGGGCAAAACAAGTGCTCATGCAATGAACTCGTGATATCTATGCTCAATTGGACCTAGCACACATAGGTAGGTTTTCTGCCACAAAACTTCCCACAAAATGAATATTCATTTAGAACACTATCTGACTATTCCAGTTCCGGTACCCTTAAGAAGAATATAAGAAGAAGGGGCCGGGCTGTGGCGCAGCTGGCTAGTAACCAGCTGCTATAAATCACTACTGACCGAGAGGTCATGAGTTCGAAGCCCGGGTCGGGTTAAGCCTCTGACCATAAAAAAAAAATAGCCCCGGCTTGCTGTTGACCTAGCAGCCCCGAAAGACAGTTGCATCTGTCAAGTAGGGAAAATTTAGGTACGCTTTATGTGGGAGGCTAATTTAACTAATCTACAACACCATAAAACTGCTCACGAGGAAAAGAATGAGGAAGAACAACCACCAATGGATGGTGAAGCAACAGCTCCCCCTGTGGCCGGAATCGTGAAGCTGGAAAGATGTTAAAAAAAATGCCTCTGTGTCTGTCTAAAACTGAATGTTGTTTGTCTGTTGGCATTGAATGTTTGCCATATATGTGTTCATTGTAATCCGCCCTAAGTCCCCATCGGGGTGAGAAGGGTGGAATATAAATACTGTAAATAAATAATAAATAAAATATATACCAGGGTCAGGTTTGATCAACTCAGCATTATGATGCAAACTGGTCGCTACTGTAACATCCCAAGAAATGTGAGATTTTGTGTTTGGGGAGATCAAATAGTGGAAGATATTGAACATTTTTTTGATTGACTGCCTAGCATATACTGAAATTCGATACAGATATTTACATCCATTACTATCTAATTTTAGGTCCCTCAACAGAAATGATCTTCTGACATTCTTTTTGCAAGGACGAAAAAGATCCACCATAATCAGAGTAAGTCTTTTTATCCTGAAAGCTATCAAGAAAAGAGCACATTTCATGAAAGAAGAATCAGGAAAATAAGATTTTGATGGCAAACAGAAGGTCAGCTGCTGTCCTCCCATCCTTTCAGTCTTGTTTTTATTTGTGTTGTACTTTGAAGTGGTCATATGACTGGTCAGATAAATTTATTATTATTATTATTATTATTATTATTATTATTATTATTATTATTATTATTATTATTATTGACATTTACCATTAAAATGAAAGAATATCAACAACTGGAATAATTTAATTCATTGATTTTCTATAAATTGAAAGATGTTTTCTTCATTATTATTATTTTCAAATGAACCATGAGTTTTACAAAAAATGGCATAAAGGTTCTTAAAGTTAATCCCATTACTATATCGGTTCCTGGCTCCTACAACATAGAATCATAGAATCATAGAATCATAGAATAGTAGAGTTGGAAGAGACCTCAAGGGCCATCTAGTCCAACCCCCCGCTAAGAAGCAGGAAATCGCATTCAAAGCACCCCCGACAGATGGCCATCCAGCCTCTGCTTAAAAGCCTCCAAAGAAGGAGCCTCCACCACGGCCCGGGGGAGAGAGTTCCACTGCCGAACAGCCCTCACAGTGAGGAAGTTCTTCCTGATGTTCAGGTGGAATCTCCTTTCCTGTAGTTTGAAGCCATTGTTCCGTGTCCTAGTCTGCAGGGCAGCAGAAAATAAGCTTGCTCCCTCCTCCCTATGACTTCCCCTCACATATTTGTACATGGCTATCATGTCTCCTCTCAGCCTTCTCTTCTGCAGGCTAAACATGCCCAGCTCTTTAAGCCTCTCCTCATAGGGCTTGTTCTCCAGACCCTTAATCATTTTAGTTGCCCTCCTCTGGACGCTTTCCAGCTTGTCAGCATCTCCCTTCATCTGCGGTGCCCAAAACTGGACACAGTATTCCAGGTGTGGTCTGACCAAGGCAGAATAGAGGGGGAGCATGACTTCCCTGGATCTAGACGTTATTCCCCTATTGATGCAGGCCAAAATCCCATTGGCTTTTTTAGCTGCCGCATCACATTGTAGGCTCATGTTTAACTTGTTGTCCACGAGGACTCCAAGATCTTTTTCGCACACACTGCTGTCAAGCCAGGCGTCCCCCATTCTGTATCTTTGATTTCCATTTTTTCTGCCGAAGTGAAGTATCTTGCATTTGTCCCTGTTGAACTTCATTTTGTTAGTTTCGGCCCATCTCTCTAGTCTGTCAAGATCGTTTTGAATTCTGCTCCTGTCTTCTGGAGTGTTAGCTATCCCTCCGAGTTTGGTGTCATCTGCAAACTTGATGATCGTGCCTTCTAACCCTTCGTCTAAGTCGTTAATAAAGATGTTGAACAGAACCGGGCCCAGGACGGAGCCCTGCGGCACTCCACTTGTCACTTCTTTCCATGATGAAGACGACGCATTGGTGAGCACCCTTTGGGTTCGTTCGCTTAGCCAATTACAGATCCACCTAACCGTAGTTTTGTCTAGCCCACATTTTACTAGTTTGTTTGCCAGAAGGTCGTGGGGGACTTTGTCGAAGGCCTTACTGAAATCTAGATATGCTACATCCACGGCATTCCCTGTATCGACCCAACTCGTAACTCTATCGAAAAAAGAGATCAGATTAGTCTGGCATGACTTGTTTTTGGTAAATCCGTGTTGACTATTAGCAATGACCGCATTTGTTTCTAAGTGTTTGCAGACCACTTCCTTAATGATCTTTTCCAGAATCTTGCCTGGTATTGATGTGAGGCTGACCGGACGGTAATTGTTTGGGTCGTTCTTTTTTCCCTTCTTGAAGATAGGGACCACATTCGCCCTCCTCCAATCTGCTGGGACTTCTCCTGTTCTCCAAGAACTCTCGAAGATGATTGCCAGTGGTTCTGAAATAACTTCCGCTAGTTCCTTCAATACTCTTGGATGTAGCTGATCTGGCCCTGGGGACTTGAATTCGTTTAGAGTGGCCAGGTGTTCCTGGACAACTTGTTTCCCTATTTGGGGTTGGATTTCCCCCAATCCTTCGTCCATTCCATGTTGCTGAGGTTGAAGATGGCTTTCTTTTTGTGAGAAGACCGAGGCAAAGAAGGCATTAAGCAGTTCTGCCTTTTCCCTATCCCCTGTCACCATCACCCCATCTACTCCTTGCAGTGGCCCTATCGCCTCCTTTTTCTTCCTTTTTCTACCAACATAAGCAAAAAAACCTTTTTTGTTGTTTTTTATGTCCCTGGCAAGCCTGAGCTCATTTTGCGCTTTAGCCTTGCGAACCTTTTCCCTACAGGAGTTGGCTATACGTTTGAATTCTTCTTTGGTGATTTCTCCCCTTTTCCACTTCTTGTGCATGTCACTTTTGAGCTTTAGCTCAGTTAGAAGTTCTTTGGACATCCATTCTGGCTTCTTTGCACTTGTCTTATTTTTCTTCTTTGTTGGCACTGTCTGCATTTGCGCCTTGAGTATTTCACTTTTGAAAAACTCCCATCCATCCTTAACTCCCTTGTTTTTTAATATCGGCGTCCATGGAATGCCGCTCAGTAATTCCTTCATTTTTTGGAAGTCAGCTCTCTTAAAGTCCAGAATGCGTGTTTGACTTGTCTTAGTTTCAGCATTCCTTTGTATTGCAAACTGCAGGAGCACATGGTCACTTGCCCCTAAGGATCCAACCACTTCAACTGTATTGATCAGGTCTTCCACATTTGTTAAGATTAGATCAAGAGTTGCTGATCCCCTTGTTGCCTCTTCTACCTTCTGGACCATAAAATTATCTGCAAGGCAAGTGAGGAATTTGTTGGACTTTGTACTCTTGGCTGAGTTTGTTTTCCAGCAGATATCGGGATAATTGAAATCGCCCATGACTACTATATCTCTTCTTTGTGCCTGTTTGGTCAGCTGTTGACAGAAGGCTTCATCAAGTCCTTCATCCTGACTCGGAGGTCTGTAGTAGACACCCACGACAAGATCTTTTTGAGTCCCGGTTCCCTTGATTCTTATCCAGATGCTTTCAAGCTGGTTTCCCGGATTACAGTCTTGCATTTCTTCTGCAACGTAACTGTTTTTGACATTGCATTTTGTCCTTTCAAAGTCATATTGCCCAACCTGTGATTTTGCAGCTATGCTGGATAAGACATTGTAAGGAGTAGTGAGAACTTTACTGCATTTTATCAAGATTATATTCCAATCAAACATAATTTCTCCTTGTTTGGACAGTCATTTGGGACAGTGTGAAAACTGGGAAGGGGAAAAGGAAAGCTTAGTTCACATTATGACAAGAACAAGTCCTGAAAAGATATAAGAATCAGATTGCAGCTATCCTTCAATATTAGCACTATTCACAATTTTATGGCGCTTCAAATGAAAACTGTATACAATGATCATTTGTGGGTAAACATTTGTACAAAAGTGCAGTTATTACGAAAAGGTGTTTTCAAAAATAGGCACCAGTGAAAATCATTGTATTGTGGGAAATCATTTACAAAATACACATGTTGGTCAACATTGTATACAATTCAGTTGTTTTTTTCCAAGTTGCAAAATCATTTGGAAATCAAATAGAAAAAAATAGCATGGAGAAATATGAGACTGAGAAAAATCAGTAGTACAGAGAGAACACCGTGTAGTGAACTGGGTTTTGGACTATGATGCTGAAGGGTTGTTGTGTGCTCTATGGCCATGTTCCAGAAGTATTTTCTCCTGCCATACAACCCAGAAAACACACAACAAGTCCATGATCCCGGCCATGAAAGCCTTTGACAAACATGCTGAATCCCTTCTCTACTATGGTAGTCTACTGGGTTAACTTAGGCATGTCACACACTCTCAGCTTCAGAGTACAGCAAAAGCCAAGCCCCATTGAACTATTCTTGCTAAGAGTCAAAGATCAGAAATGACTTGAAAACACACAGCAACAAGCAGCTAAAAATCTTATGTAATGGCTGAGATGCTTTGCCAACACGCTTTAGCATTTTTAAATGAGAACACAGCTGAACAACCCACTGGCAGTGAGGAAGGATCTCTTGTAAAATGGAAATTGAGTCACTGTTGAACATGGGAAGATAGCACATGAGGGTATAGTATTGTTTCCAAAGCACAATGCAACAAGTTAAAAGACGACGAGGAAAAATATGGCGCATGGGTCTCCAATTCCCATCCAAATGGCCTATTCGTTTATTTACTGAATGTCCTACCACTGGGCCACTGTGCTTTTAGATCAATTCTGAACATTTCAAAGAGATAGAAAAGAGGTTGAAAATGGCAAATAAGGATGGGGACATTCACTTGCAAATATTTTCTCTTTCTGTACAGACCTTAAGTCAGGGCATGGTGTATGGCAAACTGCATATATTCTATGGAAACAGTCATAGTTGTCATGCCATTGATGGCTAAGAAATAGAAGTGTATTTGCTGTTACAACAGGTTGTTTTTCTTCTTCTGCTTAACAGCAGCAGTGGCCCATGCCTGGAGAAGAACTACCAGCATACAATACAAACATAGTGACATCATCAGTCCTTGACATTTTGAGATGTCATCAATGAGTCTCCAAACAAAGCATCAGATAGCCTTGGCCTCTCAACTTGTATTTCTGGGTAGTATCAATCCTCCATTCCACCTTTAGTTCTTCACACAATACCACTACTTCAATTTAGATGGTATTGTAATAGAGACAAAGGATGTGGAATCAAAGTGTTGGGGGCTCTGTAATGAGCAAATTTAGGCTGCAACTGCATGGCCCAATTAACACAACTGTAACTACTAACACTACTGTAACCCTAACACAACTGTAAGATTCTATGTTATAGAATCTTGGGAATTCTAGTTTAGTGAGGCACCAGCACTCAGGGAAGATGAAAGGCTTTGTAATAACTCAAATCCCAAGTTCTCAAACTTTTAAAATAAAGGGCCAGTTCATAATGCCTCAGACTGTTGCAGAGGCTATAATTTGAAAAAAAATAACTAATTCCTATGCACATTGAACATATCTTATTTGTAGTGTAAAAACCCCCCACAAATAAAACAAAACAAGAAAGGACAATACAATATTTGTTGCTACTAGAGATTTACAATAGGTTTTTTCTAAGTAACAGGGAGGATCAGAACCTTTTCTGTTACAGCTGCCACAACTTAATTGGGTGTGTTATCAACTTCTGCATAAAACAAGGCACTAAGTTTGCAAGCTTTGAGCTTTGCATTTAGCTTAGCTTGATGGCTCGTTGAGAGCTGAAGAAGCTGTTGCTGGGGGTGGTTATGCAGCGTCCTGAGCAAGAAGCTGTTTGGAATGCCAAGGAAGGCAAGATAAGAACATTCTACTAAAAACAAAGTTGTAGTTTGTTTGCATGCTGTCGTTTGAAGAAGACCAGAGATATTGTTTGTTATTGGTGAGAATAACTCTTCTGTTTTGTTTTGTGTTTTTGTGCAATGAATAGAACTAAATTTTATTTTCTACTTTAAAGCAACAGACTCGTGTATTTTTCTGAGTTTTTATCACACTAAGAGTTAAAAAAAGAGGCCCAGTGGCGAAGTGCGTTAAAGCACTGAGCTGGAGACCGAAAGGTCCCAGGTTCAAACCCCGGAAGCGACGTGAGCGGCCGCTGTTAGCTCCAGCTCTTGCCAACCTAGCAGTTCGAAAACATGCCAATGTGAGTAGATCAATAGGTACCACTCTGGTGGGAAGGTAACGGCACTCCATGCAGTCATGCCGGCAACATGACCTTGGAGGTGTCTATGGACAACGCCGGCTCTTTAGCTTAGAAATGGAGATGAGCACCAACCCCCAGAGTCAGACATGACTGGACTTAACGTCAGGGAAAACCTTTACCTTTAAGAGTTAAGAGGGGCTGAGATATTCTGCGGGCTGCTATCATTATCCTGACAATATTTACAATGAAGAACACTTTTAACCAACATAAACTTACCAGTATTTCAATGGGAAGTGTGAGCCTGCTTTTGGCTGATGAAACAGTCAAGTGAATTAGGATTGATGTTGCGTGGCTTCAAGTTGTTTCAAACTTAGAGTGACCCTAAGTCTAAAGTTTATGGCAGGGGTTGGGTAAATTACCTTAAAGGGCCACATTTAGCCTGCAGGATATAGTTTGGGGACCCCTGTTCTGTAGTGTTGAGTCATGGCAATTAAAAAGTGGAGTCAAACTGCATGAATTCTACAATGTAGCCGTACCACTTAGCCTACAACTGTAATATCTGAGTTCAGTAGTAACCCTCCCAATTGGCCGAGATAGAGATGATTTCCTTGATGTACTGTGGTTGGTTGTTCCCCATTGCAAAGCAAAGTATTTGAAGTTGGAAAAGTATTGTGATCTTGAAGGATCAATCAAAGTACCCATTGGTCTAGAGAAGACATATAATAGAGAAAGAATGGAAATTAGAGCGAGATGAATCAAAGCAAGAGATTGCCTTTTACGAACTCTCCTTGGTAGCGTGGTTATGAAGATGTCATGATGGATGTGGTTTTTACCCAAGAGTTATGCTTAAAGTCAATGGGAGGTGTTGGTGTTGGTTCTTGTTTTGTTTTTTTAAAGCATGACAACATGGTTGGGTAGAGAGCAGTTTATGTTGTTGTTATTTGTGGCTGGAGTTTCAGTGTTGTATTTTACATTTTTAAACCATCTCCCTTCATTCATGATGTTGTGCTGTTGACTTTTTTTGACTAGAAGCAAGCAAGAAGATTCCTGTGTTGCTCTGTGACATGACATACATTTAGAAATGAGGAGGTGGGAACCATCTGTCAACCTCTTATATCATGAGGGTAGAAGCAACGCTCTGCTCCCTGAGAACGACAAATGTAACATGTTGTTAACACACAATGCAATGTGTTACTTTATTCCTCCTAGAGTGAGTAACATGACAACATGAAGAGGAAGACGGTTCAAAGAGTAAAGGGGTGTTTTTTAAACAAAGCATTGTTCCAAGGTGTGTGGTACCTGCTTCCATTTCTGTTTCAAAAACTGCAGTTTCCTGACTGAATTAAATACATATAACTTTATTCTGTGGACTAAAAGCTGGGGTGTGGGGACATAAAGTGTCTTTTTATATAAAGTTCACTGGTTTTTGTCTGAACTGGAAAGAATTCTGAGAACATCTGCTATTGTTAGTCCTGTCCATCCCCACCTTTTCACAGCTCAGAATGTTTTTTTCCCCTTTCTAGCCTATTGTGTGTTTGAGTTGAACAATTCCACCATTTTTAAACCATCTCTTTCGTACATTTCACAAAAGGGAAATCATTTTCTCTTCTCATCAAACAAGCTCAGCAATTACAGTCGTTTATAGCTATCTGTATCAAACAATGAGCATATTAATTGCTGAGGGTTGGGCTACATGAGAAACCATGTCAGCAAAAAATTATGAATGTGATTACATTGTTCAAATGTAATGAACGGGAATGGTGTTTCTCTAGACAATGAGCCTTTCTTTCCATGACCAAAAGGAAAGCGTTCTGATTTTCATTATAGATAAAGAGTTGTTTGTCCTCAAGGGAGATTTTCTTTTGCTCTAGCTCACACTTTTTTCTTTTTAGATTCAAACAGCCCTGATGCTCTTCTCTTGCATTTGTATGCAGCAGTGAACTCAAACTCCAGTAGGTTTTATCCACATTTCTTGTATTAGAGCAGAGTATTTGGACAGAAATATTTTCAATCAACCTCTAAAGTAGCCAGCTATGGTTTAAATACACAGACACAGAGAAATCTTTAGTCTGCCTCCCTCTGAGAGTATTGTCAGTTAAGTGTAAGGGCTGGACTAAAAGAAATGTAATTAAGTTTGTTAACAAGCAGTTACTTTACTATCACACTTGCTCTTGTGTCAAGGTCTTTGGGACACATTTTGTACATATTTGACTTCCATACAAAATATCTATTGATTAAATAAGGAGACATGGGTTGTATTTTTAATTGCTATATTCTATCCGGGGTGCCATGCTTCGTTAAATTATATGTGATAAAGTGGACATAATTTTACTTCGATCAGAAAATCTAAGGTTCACATTTTCCCTTAGTCATGAAGCTTAGTGAGTGTCTGGGGTACATTACTTTCTCTCATGGTACATCTAAACTGTAGAGTTAATGCAGTTTAACACCACTTTAATCATGTTGACTCAATGCTATGGGATTCTGGGATTTGTGTTTTGGGGACACACAGTGCACTTGGGCAGAAAAGGCTAAAGACCTTTTAAAACTGCAACTCTTAGGATTCCATAGCCTTGATGCATGATAGTTGAAGTGATGTCAAACTGCATTAACTATGTGATGCAGATGCACCCCAGAGTAGCCTACTTCTTAAGGCACTTGTAAAGATAAAATGAAATTGCTGGAGGATTGTTTGTATCATGAACGTTCAATGAGAATTTGCAATCATCTAACTATAAGATACCTTTATGAGTCCCCTAAGGTATCTTAAAGGCAAAACAACAACAAAACAAATAACCCTAATCCAATCAACCAAAGGAAGCAAATTTTATTTTATGTCATTATCACATGCAAAACAAATAATTGTAGAAATACTTCATCCAGCTGTGTCAAATTACTATTTTGTGTTTAAGGATTTTGCTTGCAAAAATTTTGAGCACCTCCTTTTAAGAAAACAAAACAAAACCATTTATTTTCTGGGGAAACAAGCTTTCTGCATTTTTTTTCATTAGTGTTCCAAAATATCTTCAGCACAAAACAGTGTTTTCTGATACAAATAAACTTTTTACAAAAGTTCAGTAAAATGAAAGTCTCACGAGGTTTCATATTTTTGACAGAATGTTTTTTTTCCTTTTCATTGAAAACAAGAAAATGAATCCTGTTTTAAGTTCACAAGTAACATACAACTGATTAAGGGTTTGAAGGAATATGCAGAAACCAACTCTTGAGACACTAGTGACATGAGAGATGGAGACTGGGTGGAACCATTCTAGCTTTACCATAAAATTGTGAGTGTGGATCAGTTCAACTATTATGCTCTTTAAGATTGGTGCTGAGTGACATGTCTTGTTCCTTATCACCTTTTTTGAGAAGGATTTACACTGACGTGGATGAGATAATGACATTTTACTAGTTCCTGTCCTTGAAGAACCTAAAAAATGAACAAAAGTATTATCCTTTTTGCCCCTTGGCTATTTCTTGTCTTCATCTTAGGGTGAACATGCAATATGAGTTGTCATTTCCTTATATGAACTTAGGTTGCACAGGGGCCCAAATGAAACAAACACAAGCTTAACTGAACTAATGGAGTCAAATAAAATGATCATAGTTACAAATGACCTGGGATGTTTGAGATTGTCCAATAGTTGTGGCTTTGGTTTCTAATCCTTCCCCTCAATATCAGCTCCCTCCATGTATTATTTCTTTGGAGAGTAGCTACCATTTGAATATATATGTGTGTGTGTGTGTGTGTAATTAACAGATTTTTCCACTTCAGATTTTCATTTACATAATGAAACAGAGGGAAATAAGTGTCAGAAATGGCCAGTTGTCAAGCAGGTGTAGGTTAGAAAAATACTGTATTCCCATTAGTTGTGAAGAAGTGCTGATTGGACAGGGCCCTTCCAGACAGGGATAAATCCCAAAAGAGACTGAGATCAATCCCAGATTGTCTCGGGTTTAAGGCCACACAGAGTGTGTGTGTATGGGGGGCAGGGGTAGCTAGATGCCCTCCTGGGTCAATCAGGAATTTCCTCTCTCCCCTCTCTAAAGCTCCTGATGTATCAATTTGACATGACAAGAGCTTGGTCAAGATGCCTGCAGATGGCAGCATGCCTGTTGGCCAAGTTTAGGGGGAAAATGGGTGACTGGGAGGGGAAGATTCAGTGACATCACAGTTCTTCGGGCTCCTGGGGCTTAAAGACATAGGATGGCAATGGGGATTGACCCTTGGGATCATGTAAGGCAGTCCTGAGAGTCAATCCCCACAGACTCAATACCTGCAAAAATCTGGACCTTATTTAAAGGTCCGGATCTTTGTAGGTGTTTTTTTTAACCCAGAAATCTAGGTTTACCATCATGGGTTTTGGCCCTGTCTGGAAGGGCCCACAGATAGATATAACTGATTTTAATTTGATTATATATTTCTGTGTGGCAGAGGGTTCAGTTGGATAGACTGGTATCTTCCGACCTTATTATTCTATAATTTCATTTTATGTTAAACTACCACTGAAAGAATTGCCTCAGCAATTTACTGATCAGTTTTTTAAAAAGCCTCCTAACAACAATAGAAAATGTGTCCTTAGGCCTGTGCCAGCTGTCTCATTAGGTGGAGTGAGTTGATCACTTTAGTTGGCAGATGTAGTAATGGAAGCCACCTGGCTGTTCTTGCTGAACTCCACAGCTGTTCCCTTCTGTCACAAAACTTGTTTTGGGCTCCTAAACTTACTGTATGTCTCAGATGAATAAAAAGGTGTCTTTCTCTTGTCACTGTTGAAGTAAGATTGAACTACCATCTCACATGGAATAAGGAAAATATATCTTGTTCTTAGCCCCTCTTCAGTGTTGTAGATAAAACAAGTAGTACAAAAAGAGGGAAGGAGATGTGAAAGTAGATTCAAAAGGTAACCTTGAACACCATTTCTTAAAGTTGCTACTTTTTATAATGAGATGGAAACTGTTTGAATAGCTTTTGCTAGCACCATCTATATCTATATCTTATCTATATCTATCTATCATCTATATATATCCCATTTATATATCAAAAATAAATGCGACCATTTCTGTTCTTATAAGCTGCAGACCAAGAAGAAAATTTAAAATGTAATATCACAAGTTTACAAAAAAGGAATGAGGAAGTGGAGGTGTATGAGTGGTTTTCAGCAGGGGCTATACATACTTTATGTTTTCCCTCATGGAGGAATATGGAACAGAATGGACTTTATTCCTAATTTCTCCAAAAGTGAAATAATAAAGTTACACCACAGAGTTAGGAGAAGGTCACAAATATTCCATGTAAACAGAGGTGACATTGTGAATTCAGGATACACTGTTGTAACAGCCTATCCATAACCTTTTATTACATGTCTACATTGGTATAAAGTCATGGAACAATATGGGATAATATGTTTTTTCATGTCATTAGATTTGTGGATGGGTCTCTGAGTAGTAGTAACAACAGGGAGTTGGAGAGTAGGCAGGCAGAAAGGTCTACTCAAGAACAAGATCCTATAGAAGAGCAACAGCAGAAGAGGATTCGGCAAATACTTACTGAACCCACTGATGAAGAGTCTTTTGAAGAGTTTGATGGGGATGATGGGTTTGACAATGAAGCAGTTTCTATGAGAAGTGCTGGGAGTGACACTGATGAGGTTGTGGATGAGATGGATTGGACAAAAGTAGCAGAAGTGGGTGAGGAGCCTACAAGTAGTGGGACATTCAGAAGATCTGTTGCGAATGAAACTTGAAGGGAAGATGATTTATCTGCTGTTTGGAAGGATGTAAGTAGAAGCAAGAGAAGGGCCGCTTGGCAGGCAAGGCAAAGAACAGCTCGGGCAGCACAACTGGCAGCTGAACGTGGGGTGTTGTCTGATTCTAGTTTGGAGGAGAATGCAGGAGCAGGTGAGGGTGGGGTATTGGCTGATTGCAACTCAGAGGAAGGTTTGTAATAAAAGGAGGGTTGGTTGCAATAGGGACCTTGCGACTGGCAAAGTGTATGCTGGGTTGCATGTTATGCTGGTCGTGATTCCTGAACTTCGTGGATTCTTTGTGATTTGCTACTGTTCTTGGTTTGGACCTCGGATTGCTTCTGGACACTGTGTTCGTTCTTGTGCCCTGACTTTGGATTGGACGCTGCTGCTGTATCCTGTTTGCTGTGGATGACTCCTGGACTGGATTGACTTGCTGTTGTATCCTGTTTGATGTGGATGACCCCTGGACTGGCTTGATTACGACTTTACTTCATCTTGGAATGTGTTCGCTGAAATGAATGAGGAGTGTTTCTCCTCTTCTGGGTATTTTAGTTAGTGGGTTGGGATTTTTTAGGACTTTGGGACTCTGTTTTACCTCCTTTTTGACCGGTTGGTCTGTGTTTGTTTTTGAATACTATTTTGCTGCTGTTAAGCATTTTTGATTCTATTGAGCTGTATCTTCATTAAACTATTGTTACTTTGTACTTGGGACTGACTTCGTGGTATCTGTACCTTGACATTAGACATGTAGCCATGAGCTCATGCAAGATGGGGAAAAGAGAGCCTTCAGTCTTCTGCTGGAGCTTCAACTGTTATTATTGCATCAATGTAATCACGTAGGTAAATGCCAGAAGGGTGAATTCAGAAGACTGTGGTGAAATCACCACAGTCATGGTGAAAGCTACATTGGCATGTGGAACCATCTCATACTTTTGAGTTACCTTTTTTGGGGCGGGGGGGGGGGGGAAGATTCATTATCTCACAAACATATTGCATTTCCCAAACAATAGATTTTGTTTGCATAAAACAAAATGTAGAATAACTTGCTCCTGTTCTATGTCTTCCCTCACAATGTTGTATTTCATACCACCCACACCCCACGATAATTTTTCTCCCTTCCCCGCTGCCCTAATAGTCCATCTGCTATGTGTTCATCACACACTGGAGATTTTCCCCACTTTTTTGTAGTTCTGCAAACTTTGTGGTTTCTCCCAAGTCTTGGAATACATCTGTCTCATAGAAGGGTAATGACTTTAAGCCACATCTGCAAAGACACATGTTCCTTAATATAAGAAACAGAATAAATGATTTTTAGTTCTTTAAACAATTCCAATTTTGTCACAAGCCTTTTGAATTTCAAATTCCTAGAACCTTTTAAAGTAGCAGTATTTTTCCTCTCTCTCCACTGACTAAAATACTTTCATTTCATTAAAAGCTTTTGTGAAAAGGTACAATTATTTTTTTCCAAAGTAATTTTCTTAATTAAAAGCACTAAGATTTTTTTAAAACCCAGTCAAACATGTAGCTGTGGGTTCTTTAGGATCTATGGAACATGAAGTTAACATTTTGTATATAGCATTTACAAGAGAAAGGGGTTTACAATCTTTGGTTATGTGATTTAAAAGGTACTTTGAGAATATTCTTGCTTTGATCACAAAATTTGTAATCTGCTTCAAAAACTATGCTGTCTTGGGCAGCTCTGACAGTGAGGACAAGGATTTGTAAGAAGAGATGGGTTGGATATGGAAACCAATAGCCCTCCCAGCTTGCGTTAGTCAGTGCAGGGGTATTTTCTTTGACAAAATATCTGACTTCCCAGAAGGAGGACCAAACAGAAGCCAGTACATCAGGGCAGGCTGAGGAAGGTAGGTGTTCTATCCGTTTTACATGCTGCTAAATGCATGTATGCACAATTAGCAGAGAAATAGGCTCTACACAAGCAACACTTGAGAACATAAAATAAGAGGTTATCAGGTTTGCAGTTTTGTTGCTGGAGGCAACGTTTTGCTTTGTGTTTAAACTCTGGGCACTTTGGATTATTTGGCTTTGTTGACTCTGGACTGAATCTTTACTTTTGTCTTTGGCTTTTGCCATCAACCTTGCAGACGTTTTTCTTCAACCTGGCCAGCTTTGTTGTTACTCTGGAACTCTTGATATGACCACATTATTTGGACATGAGGTTTGGACTTTGTATTACCTGCTACTATGGGAGTGTGCTTTAAGAATGTGACTGCTTATTCTTATAAATCATTTAAATTGCCCAAGGAGTCAGGATAGGGCTGGATGGGAAATCAAAAGGAGAAAAAGGGAATAAAGGAGAGGTGGGGGGGGGGGGGGTGGAGGAAAGAAAGAAAGGGAAGAAAGAATGAAATCAGGAAAAGAGAGATGGGATGTGTTTGACCAGGGGCTCTCAAACTATTTCATCCGCGGAGCCCTTCTTGAAGCAAAAGTTTCTTGTGGAGTCCCAAACATGTTTTTATACTATATTATATTGTATATAATGTATATATATTTGGAATGGGCAAATTTTTTGAACAACATAAACTTAATAGTATTCCAATGGAAGACCCCAGGGCCATCTAGCCCAGCACCTTTCTGCCATGCAGGAAAAGAGGAGGGAAATCTTGGCAGGGAAGGGGAAAAGGAGGCAAGCACGGAGCCCTCAATATGCTTTATGGAGCCCCAAGGGCTCCACGGAGCACACTTTGAGAAACACTGCTTTAGGATATTCCAGAGAAGCAGGCTGGCAGAAAGGGGCACGGTTAGATTACCGATATTAGTGACCACAAGCCTTTGTCCCAAAAGTGCAGAAAGGAATTATGCCGGCCCAGAGAAACACAGGGTGTATCTACACTGTAGAAATAATGCCACTTGACACCAATTTAATTACCACATATCTATACTATGGAATCATATTAGTTTCCTTTGCCAAAGATCACTGGTTCCTAACCAAACTACAACTCCCAGAATTCCATAGCATTGAGTAATGGCCGTTAAAGTGGTATTGATTTTTATTAATTCTACTGTTTAGAGGCAGTCTTAGTGAGCCTAGTTCTAGAAAATGAAATATTAGTCATATAAAAGTAATATTGTTATCTGTAGAAGGCACTTATAGAAAAACCTACTAATTACTGGAAGGTCTGCTGATCTTATAAGCTGTTGACCGTCTCTAGCTTCATAAATTCATTCTCTGTGGCTGGTGAAACACCAAGAGCAGCAAATAGAGAGGGAGAGAGGGAGCTTGTGGACTGTTAAGAGAACTAGGAGAAACTAGGTGAAGATATTGTGTGGTTCCATATGCTATCACCCAATGTGTGTAAGCAGTGATAACTCCCCACACCCATCCCAAGATCTTGGAAACCTATAGGACCCTTTACCATTAATCTTCCCATAGGTCGGAAATAACAGCAAGGCTGTGAACAGTGAACACATAAAGCAAATGTTGCCAACGTATCTATGTATGACTCTAAGAGAGGAAAACTATGATAACCTTGTTTGCTTACCCTGAGACAGCACTATGTATTAAAAAGGAAGTTTTGGAGAACTCACTGTAAAAGTAGTTAAAATTAATTTGCTTCCATTAGTAGAGATTTAATACCACAATCATACACTAACTTATCACATTTATCCCATATATCTGTAATAAAACCTGACATTAATATACAATTTCAAGAATAGGAATGTCTTTCAATATATTTGAAGATGTTTTAGAATTAGTGAAGCACCAAATACTTTCATGAAACTATTAAATCATAATTGGCTTACTTCTGAAGTTGATTAAGATGTTGGAGGAAAAGAAAATAGGGGATATGTCTGTCTGTCTAATACGTAAAAGTTATTTTCTACTGCTTGGCTTCTGGACAGTTAAGCTTAAATAAAAAATCCTGGATCGGATATACTAAGCACCACAGTTTCAGTCAACTGTAGTGATGATATTTCAATCTTTCTTACTTTGTACATCTGTACAATGTCTTCAAGAATGAGAATTGAAGAACTCATGTGGGATTTTGAGATAGGAAGGGTTCCCATCTTATGTAGATCACCATGACTAAATAATAGGCTTGCTCAAATAATTCGTTTTTCCCGTTAACCGTTATTAATTCGTTATTTTCGTTTGTTTTGAAGCAATTTTGAAGCATTGGTTGTCCACACGTCTGATATCGCGGTTTCGAATCGCGAGAGGCCGTTTTTCGTTATGTCGTCGTTTTCTTCGTTAGGAAAAAAAAGCTTTTGCAAATCACCCAAACCATTCAGGCCCTTTCCTTTTGCCCCTCAGCAAAAGGGGCGTCACGGGCTCAGCCAATGGGAGGGGGCGAGGGGGAAGGAGGCCGAGGAGGAGGAGGAGGAAGACGGAGGGGGGAAATGGCCGCCGCCGCCTCGCCTCAGCTCAGGCCTGGTGTCTCTCTGAGGCGGGAAGGTGGCGGATGGAGCCGAGACCGAGAGAGACAGAGAGGGGCCCGGCGGTGAGGTTTTGATGTCTGTGCAAAGCTAGGCAAGTGGGGTTTATATATCTGTGGAAGGTCCAGGGTGGGAGAAAGAACTCTTGTCTGTGGGAGGCAAGTGTGAATGTTGCAATTGGTCACCTTGATTAGCATTGAATAGCCTTGCAGCTTCAAAGCCTGGCTGCTTCCTACCTGGGGGAATCCTTTGTTGGGAGGTATTAGCTGGCCCTGATTGTTTCCTGTCTGGAATTCCCATTTTCTGGGTGTTGTTCTTTTACTGTCCTGATTTTAGCTTTTCTGTAGCTAAAAATGCATATAAAATTGATTCTATAGGGAGGATAAGTGATTGGATTTCAACTCCTACAGCTTGGCTTTCTCTGCCAATAATGGTACCCATCTTGGATATTGTAAGGGATTTATTATTATTATTATTATTATTATTATTATTATTATTATTATTTTTATTATTAGACCTTGCTCCCAGGAAGGTGCCTTCGCTGTGGCTCCCAACTTATCTATCTATCTACCTTTCCACATATTCTCCACATTGTGTGTATGTGTATGTATATTATATATACATGAGCCCCGATGGCGAAGTGTGTTAAAGCACTGAGCTGCTGAACTTGCAGACCGAAAGGTCCCAGGTTCAAATCCCGGGAGCAGAGTGAGTGCCCGCTGTTAGCTCCAGCTTCTGCCAACCTAGCAGCTTGAAAACATGCCAATGTGAGTAGATCAATAGGTACCGCTCTGGCGGGAAGGTAATGGCACTCCATGTAGTCATGCCGGCCACATGACCTTGGAGGTGTCTATGGACAACACTGGCTCTTGGGCTTAGAAATGGAGATGAGCACCAACCCCCAGAGTCAGACATGACTGAACTTAACGTCAAGGGATACCTTTACCTTCACCTATACACACACACACACACATTATGCAGGGACTATATACACAGTATATATCACACACACACCAATTTAACAAAGTTTCAGCCACAAAAACAAAGTTTCTGAAGTAGAACAATGACTTTCACAGTAAAGACAACCCAATTTAACAGGAAATAAGACTTTCAAAGCAGGAACAGATTTCTGCAATTATTAAAAAATGGTTTATTATAAAAGCTATGAAAATTTGCCAAAAATCAGAGGATAAGGGAAACGTTCCAAATTTTGGTGAGCTATCAGTGTTAAATGTGTTCTACCACTGTACCAAGTTTGAAGAAGATCACTCAAAAAATGAGGGTGGGAGAGTCCTGTAAAGTCCTCTCCCTCTGTGCTGTTTTTGGGAATTGCGCATGCGCGTCCGCCATTAACGAATTAATTTAGAAAATAACGAATTTTCGTTAATTTCAAATTTTTTGGGGGGCAAAATTTGGAAATACCATCAGAAACGAAAAGCTGCCCCCCTCTAGTTTTGAAACGAGTTTAGAATCAAATTTTTCGTGGATCGATCAAGCCTACTAAATAACAGTGAAGTGTGTCCCTGGTCTAACTTGACGTAATTAAGCAGTAGTAAACCTAGTTGAGATAGAAGGGTAGAGACCTGAGAATCATGGGCAGTGTAGCAGTGTCAACATTTTGTCCCATTTCTAGAAAAGGATTCAAGGCTGAGAGGATTCTGGGTTTGGTACTGAAAGCAACATAATTGCTGCAAGTCACAAGCTTGTTTTCCATTCAATTTTTGAAACTTTCATTTGTATTCTATAACTTTTATGAAGAAAGTTTGAGATGCAGATAATTTAATTCTTATTTATATAGAGGGGGCGGGAGAGGGAGAGAGAATAAATTCATTCACACACACCCCTATATCTGCATTTATCACGAGTTGGATGGCTTGTGTTGCTTATATTCAATCAGTATGAAGAAGATAATGTTTCACCTGTCTGTCATAGCCAGTCCAATAGACAGAAATAACAAAAGGAAGAAAAAGTAATATCCAAAATCAGCATTACAAACCTGGCTGAAATTCAAAACTAGATTTTAAGACCCAGCATGCCACCTCACATAGTCTTGCTGGACCTATCTTTCTTCCACATTTGTTATTTTAAATTCTCAAGTTCATCCTGCCTACCTTATTTTTGAAGCATTTTCAGAAGTCTAGTTTTTTAAAGCTTTTTGTATTTTACCCATGGCAAGAACATAAAGCTCTTCTTTGGCTTTTGACATAGCAATTGCTCTCTTCTCCACTCTTGCTGACTCCAGTAGCACACACAAAGTACCTCCAAAACTAAAAGCTGCAATGCCCATTGAAAAGAGTACAAGGAATTCATTCAAAGCCTTTTTACACAGTCATGATGTGTGAAAAGAGCTGCAGTGTGCCCTTTTCCTGCAGCATGCATGTCCTGCCATGTCCCTTGCCAGCCACACATTTAGCCGCCTTGTTAAAGGGCCTGGTGTATTTACTAATAGCTGCATTTTCAGTATAGAATCAATATATACATCTCTGCGAATATATATTACATTAGATGTAAGATCACTTTACATTCGTGCTTGCTTAATATACATCTAGTGGGTACAATGGCAAAAGTGGAAATACTGAAACATGGTAGAAAGCTGGGTTATACAGTATTCATTCAAAGCAGGAAGGGGCTCGGGCAAATCCTACCTCTTTGATGTTTTAAAGACCTTAAAATTGAAAATTCTTTTTCCACAGGCATATAATTTAATGTACATCATCATGAAATAGGAGAGAGAAGAAAGAAATTCTATATGGGGTAGGAAAGAGTGTTAGCTAAAGCTGTGCTGATGCATAGAGTCCAACTGAATATACTCCTCACAGTGACTGGGAGGAGACCATAGTTCATTGGCAAAGTACATGTTTCCCATGAAGAAGGTCCCAAGTGCTGTGATGTTTTTCAGGGTAAGTGTTTGGGGAAAAGGTTTTGTATGAAACTGTAGAGCAGGGATCCTCAAACATTTAAAGCAGACGGCTAATGCATGGTTCCCCAGACTTTTGGGGGGCTGGACTATAGTCGAGGGATGGGTGTGTTGATTTGCGGTGTGTGCTAGGGAAGGCATTTAATTTCGTTGTGAATCATAGAATCATAGAATAGTAGAGTTGGAAGAGACTTCATGGGCCATCCAGTCCAACCCCCTGCCAAGTAGCAGGAAATCGCATTCAAAGCACCCCCGACAGATGGCCATCCAGACTCTGCTTAAAAGCCTCCAAAGAAGGAGCCTCCACCACAGTCCGGGGCAGAGAGTTCTGCTGCTGAACAGCTCTCACAGTCAGGAAGTTCTGCCTAATGTTCAGGTGGAATCTCCTTTCCTGTAGTTTGAACACATTGTTCCGCGTTCTAGTCTGCAGGGCAGCAGAAAACAAGCTTGCTCCCTCCTCCCTGTAAATGGCTATCATGTCTCCTCTCAGCCTTCTCTTCTGCAGGCTAAACATGCCCAGTTCTTTAAGCTGCTCCTCATAGGGCTTGTTCTCCAAACCTTTGATCATTTTAGTTGCCCTCCTCTGGACACTTTCCAGCTTGTCAACATCTCCCTTCAATTGAGGTGCCCAGAATTGGACACAGTATTCCAGGTGTGGTCTGACCAAGGCAGAATAGAGGGGTGGCATGACTTCTCTGGATCTAGATGCTATACCCCTATTGATGCAGGCCAGAATCCCATTGGCTTTTTTAGCAACCGCATCACATTGTAGGCTCATGTTTAACTTGTTGTCCACGAGGACTCCAAGGTCTTTTTCACTCGTACTGCTGTCGAGCCAGGTGTCCCCCATTCTGTATCTTTGCATTCCATTTTTTTCTGCCAAAGTGGACTATCTTGCATTTGTCCCTGTTGAACTTCATTTTGTTAGTTTTGGCCCATCTCTTTAGTCTGTTAAGATCGTTTTGAATTCTGCTCCTGTCTTCTGGAGTGTTAGCTAATCCCTCCCAATTTGGTGTCATCTGCAAACTTGATGATTGTGCTTTGTAACCCTTTGTCTGAGTCGTTAATAAAGATGTTGAACAGAACCGGGCCCAGGACGGAACCCTGAGGCACTCCACCTGTCACTTCTTTCCAAGATGAAAAAGACGCATTGGTGAGCACCCTTTGGGTTCGCTCACTTAGCCAATTACAGATCCACTTAACCGTAGTTTTGTCTAGCCCACATTTTACTAGTTTGCTTGCCAGAAGGTCGTGGGTGACTTTGTCGAAGGCCTTACTGAAATCCAGGTATGCTACATCCACAGCATTCCCTGTATGACCCAACTCGATACAGGGAATCGACCCACCCCAATGACTATTGTCATTGCAGTAGCACAATGACAATAAAGCTATTCTAATCTGTTCTATTCTATAGTTTGGAGGTTCTAGCAGGAAAGCGCAGCTATCGTATACCTGGGACTGAAGACTGGAGACCTCAGTAAACTACTTCTATATCTGGGATGTTGTCCTTTTCCACCAACTATGCAGCTTCAGGAGGGATGCAAATGGAGTGGTGATGGAGGAAAGGGACAGATGTCACAGCCAGAACACCCTCACATCCACTATTCTATAGTATGAAAAATGAATTCCTATGCACACTGCATTTCTCTTATTGTAGTTCAAAAATATATGAAAAAAACCAATACAATATTTAAAAAGAAGAACAATTTTAACCAACATAAACTTACCAGTACTTCAATGGGGCCTGCTTTTTGGATGATGAATCAAGTTATTTAGGATTGTTGTTATGTGCCTAAAAGTTGTTTCAAGCTTAGGACAACCCTAAGTCTAAAGTTAAAGGTAAATGACCTTGGTGGTTCGCATCCGGCCTGTGGGCCTTAGTTTGGGGACAGCTGCTTTAGAGAGACTCTTATAGTAATTGCCAACAATACTGAGTCTGATGAACCAATGACCTGACTCATATAAGGCAACACATCTCATGAACTCCTTGGCTTCATATAGATAGTAATTAATGGAAATTGAATACTTTGGGTGGTCATATGACCCTAACTAAGAACTTCCATATCTGTGTTTCTGCCAATCAGGACTGGCAATCTCAACTGCACTCTTGTCTGTCTGGAATCCATTGATATTTTAATCACTGTTCACTTGGAACAAATTGTTTATATTTCCAACCGGAGGCCAGTATTAATGAAACAACTTAAAAACTAATAGCATTGGTGGAACAATACATAAAGACAATACTATCTAGGTATCAATTTGAAACCTCCCCCACCCCCCCCACACACTTTCTTTCCTTCACACTCTGTGTCAGCACCGCCAAGTTTGATGTATTTTCACCAGCACTCACTACATGACAATTACAATACCTTAAAAGAAGATCAAATTACAGCAGTATTTCTTCACTTGGTGATGTGATGAAAATCTTGTTCCTTTCTCTCTCTTTTTCTGAGGCGGGAGCACTTGAAGCATTGTCCACTTGGATCTAAATCAGTTTCAGTTATATGATCTTTCAGCTTTTGTAAGAGAAACATGTTTTTGTTTTTAGCCAATAGAGAAGAGGACTCAATAGAATTTATTGATTATCTCCAAAAATATGTCATTTTTCAAAAGGTAAGACAAGGTCAAATTCCAGACCTGTACCTCTCATTAACATTCACATAGCAGTGTTCCCCACCTGGAATCTGGAGTGCTGCTATTCCTTCTATCGCCCAGGGATGTTCCAGTTGCATCTGTACATCTGGCTTGAATCACATACTTCTTTGTAATTTTCATACCAAGAAAATACATTGTGTTCATTTGTAAACAGTTTTTGTCCCAAGACGTATCCTTGTGATCCAAATGAAAGCAATGGTGTGGTGAAGTATAGCTTTTGGAACAATACCAGAATTTTGTTGTGGTTAACAAATTACAAAGAATTAGCACTATCAGGATGTTTGCCATCTTCCCAAGTATAAATACGATTGTTTGGAGCTCAGATTACCCAGAATCATACGCTCACATGAATATGTGTTTATTCAAGTTTCCCCAGGTTTTGATTAATTTTAGCAGTAATGACAAAAAAAGTTTGCATAGCATGTATGATGAAGACATCACTGTATGATACACTTGCAGAATGTCATCTGTACAATAACCAAGCTGATAATCTGCAAAGGGTTTGATATAGGCAAAACTAGTGAAAATACAATAGGCAAAGCATCTTTTATCCAGAATCCTGAAATCCAAAAATACTCCAGTATCATCCACATGAATGACTGAGATAGTGACACCTCTACTTTCTGATGATTTAGTGCAGAGGTTCTCAGTCACAGAGCCCTTTTTGAAGCAAAACTTTCTTATAGATGCCCAATAAATGTTTATATATTATATTATACCATGCAGGGAAAGCACAATCAAAGCACCCCAATAGATGGTCATCTAGCCTTTGTAATAATGATAGCAATAGGAGCAATCCCACAGACCATCCAGTCCAACCCCCTTCTGCCAGGCAGGAAAAGCACAATCAAAGCACCCCCAACAGATGGCCATCAAGCCTTTGTAGTAATACTAATAATAATCACACACACATCACACAGTCCTAAACCCTTGAGAAGTGTTCGACTTGTGATTTTGTGATACAAAATCCAGCATATATATCTCATTTGCTGAGTCACACTATGTCTTTGTGTCAATAATAATAATAATAATAATAATCATCATCATCCATTGGAACTTGTGCCACAAATACTATCTGCCTGTGTCAACAAACTGGTTACAAAGAATTGGTTGAAAAGTTACAAAAAATTAACATCTAAAGTTACTCTGGGACTTTTGAATTCAAAATGACAGTTTTGGAACACAATATTCCTGACCTCACAATTGTGTTAACAAATGAAGTATGGATCATCGATGTTGCAATCCCAGGTGACAGCAGGATTGAAGAGAAGCAACTGGAAAAGCTGACAAGATATGAGGATTTAAAGATTGAATTGCAAAGACTCTGGCACAAGTCAGTAAAGGGACCCCAAGGGTACACTTTGAGAATCCCTGGTTTAGTGAATACAACCTTTGTTTCATGCACATATTTATTTTAAAAGTATGAAATTACCTTCAGGTTACGTGTATTAGGCATATACATCTTGTGTTTAGATTTGGGCCCTGTCTCAGAGACATCTTATTATTTTCATTTCTACAAACACAGATATTAAAAATCTCGAAAAAAAAATCTGTAATCCAAAACATTTCTGATTTCAATAATTTTGGATTAAAGATACTCAAACTGTAAAACTGCTCCTCAAAAACACCCTCCCTCCCCTTCTCCCCCAAAAACCACAGACACACTGAAGAGGTGACAAACACAAGAATTTCCCCGAGAAACAGTACAAAATGAGAATTTCCAGAACTCCATAGGCAGCACAGACAGAAAGCCACCTTTTCCAAGCTCTGGTGATTATAATAATAATAAGGTATTATAATATGCAAACCTTGGAAGATAAATATTGAGTTCTGAAGCAATGCAATTTTCAGGACAGAGGCATCTGAAAGTTGTGATGTTTTTTAAACTTTTAAAAATGTGACATCCGCTATACATCTTTAGTCCTTGATCAGCTAGTGAGGCCAGAGCAATGTTTTATAAGAAGAGAAGGCAACACACTTTTCTAGGTGATTAAACATGAAACTTTTAGAGATCACTCACATGAATCTGGGCATACACAAACAAAGAGAATGAGAAGGAAAACCGATCCTGAGTGATTTTTTCTTCATTATTCCAGTGAGGAAGAGGTGGTTCTACCTTTTCTGACTCCCATATCTGACTATAGTATTGCCTTATATAAGCCAGTGCAATACTGTAGATCTTCAAGGAAGGGCTTTTCTCAGTCCCTTTACCTTCATAGACATGGTTGGTGAGGACTTGAGAGAGAGAGCCTTTTCTGTGGCTGCTACCAGAAGGTAGAACTTCCTTCCATTTTTTAAAAAATGAACAAAGTATAGGAGAAAACATTTACCATATGCAGTTGAAAGCCACACCCAAATACCACTTCTCAACATAGTCGTCATTCAAATCTAGGCACTTATCATAGCGATGAATGAGCTTGGCAACTCCTTTCTCACAAAACTCTGCCACTTACGTCCTCAACCAGCCGGTCACCCCTTGCCGCAGCTGTGCATCGTCACCAAAACACTGCGCTGAGGAATTTCAACTGCGTATGGTAAATGTTTTCTCCTTGGTTCATTTTTAACGTAATCTATTTTCTGGATAACCCTCGTATATGTTATATGCTTGTCTATATGTACAGTATGCATAAGGTTGTGTGTGAACTGCAGCTTACATCATGCCTGGTTAATGCCCACAAACTCCATCAGTAATTAAAGTTTGTTATATTGGGTAAGTTTGGTATAGATGTAGTACAGCTGGGGTTCAGTGTGGTCTCTTTCTGTAGGGTAAACTTGAACTCCCACTATGGTGAGTCAGTCGTCTCAAACCCCTCCAGTAACATATTCCCCTGTTTTCAGAGTGTTCTTTATTTACTATCTTGGTTTTAGGGTTTTTTTTTAATGCTAGGAGCCTGGTTTTGTTTATTTTCAATGGATTTCCCTAGGTAGGAAACAGTCAGGCAAGTGTGGTTTATATACCTGTGGAATAATGTCTAGCATGGGAGAAAGAACTCTTGTCTGTTGGAGGTGACTGAATGCTGCAATTAGTCACCTTGATTAGCATTTAATGGCTTTGTAGCTTCAAAACCTGGCTGATTCCTCCCTGGGGGAATCCTTTGTTGGGAGGTGTTAGCTGGCCCTGATTGTTTCCTTTCTGGAATTCTCCTGTTTTCAGAGTGTTGTTCCTTATTTACTGTCCTGATTTTAGAGGTTATATTGTTCTGTATTATTATACCACAGTAATTTTTACACAACTTCTACACAACTGTATAAAATCTACACTGAACTGGGTTATATGGCAGTGTGGACTCAAGATAATCCAGTTCAAAGCAAATACTGTGGATTATCTGCCTTGGCATTCTGAGTTATATAGCTGTGTGGAAAGGCTTTGAGTCTACACTACCACATAATCCAGTTCAAATCGACTAATCTGTATTTTATAGGCAGTGCGGAAGAGGCCTAAGTGACCCCTGCCTGTCCTTGGGGCACCATTGTGGCTGAGGGGGTTGCTATGACATGAAGGGGGCGGGGCCTATTCTTCTGACTGGCAGCCAGGGGGAGAATGGCTCTTCCTCATCCTCCCTCCCCCCATTTCTAATTGAAGGTCTATGTTTTCCTGTGTGTGGGAGGAGGGAGGGAAGCCCCTCCAAGAAGAACAGCCCTGGCAGCTGGCTCTCTCTCTACCTGCACTTCTCCACATGCAGGGCTCCCCCCCAATCAGCTGTAAACACAGTCTCCCCCCTCAGGGCAAGTATGGAGAATAAAGGGAGAAGAGGGGAGTGTACCATTCGGACGGAAGAGGGAGGGGGGAGCATGAAAAATAGAAATAGGCCAATCTGTTTATTTGGGGGGGGGGGGGGGTTGATGGTCACTCCTTGAAAAATGATTAGTCTTGTGGCCAAATTTGGTGTGATATGGCCCAGTGGTTTTGTTGTTCCTTCTGTCCTAATTATGGACATTACATTTTTATATACAGTATATATATAGACTAGCTGTGCCCGGCCACTCATTGCTATGGTTATGGAAATCCTTTGTTGGCCAGGTGGAATAGCAGTGAATGGCCTTGCAGCCTCAAAGCCTGGCTGTTTTCATCTTATGGGAATCCTTGCTTGGTGAGCTGGAGTGCAACGGAATAGGCTTGCTGCCTGGAAGCCTGTATACTTGCGTTCTAGGGGAATTATTTTTGGGCTGCTAGAATCAAAATGAATAGCTTCACTGCTTCAAAGCCTGACCGCTTTCTACCTAGGGGATTCTGGTGAGGACCCAAAGTTTTCCTCTTGCTGGAACAGATCTTCCACCCTTGCCTACCCCATAGCAAAGGGAACACGCTTTCCTCCACATTGTCCCCATTGTCTCTTTGCCTTGGCTAGCCTGGGAACTTGGCCTATAATGGCTGCTTTCAAGATGGCGGGTGGGGTTGCCGACATAACCTTGCATACATGCAAAGCAGTTTTCTTATTTTTGGAATTTTCTGGCCTTGTCTGTTTCCTTTCTTTCTTTTTCTTTTTGATTGTCACTTCTTGGAAAGTGATTAGTTTGGTGGCCAAATTTGGTGTGATTTGGCCCAGTGGTTTTGGTGTTAACTCAGTCCTAATTATGCACATTACATTTATATATATATATATATATATATATATATATATATATATATATAATATTAGACATTGACCTCCAATAACTTGAATATTCCCTGAGAATACAGTCACAGCCAAATGAAGGAATCCACATTTGACCAGATCAATCACTATTTATAGTCATCAATTTCTGGCAGTGATGGAAATACTCTTTGGGTTGCTGTGAGTTTTCTGGGCGTTATGGCCATGTTCCAGAACCATTCTCTCCTGATGTTTCGCCCACATCTATAGAGATGTATGGATGTAAGGATACTCCACCACAGACATCAGAAGAGCTGCAAGGCCAAAACAAATAATGAGAGTAAAGACAAAGATCCACCCAGAGGAAAAGGTTTGTTACCATACATCAAGGGAACCACTGACCGCATAGGGAAGCTGATAAAGAAACACAACCTACAAACTACCTACAGACCCACTAAGAAAATGCTACATTCAGCGAAAGACAAGAGGAATCTTATCACCCCTGCAGGAGTGTACCGTATACCATGGTGCTGTGGACAAGTCTACATAGGGACCACCAAACACAGTCTTGCCCAAATATGAATCAAGGAACATGAAAGGCATTGTAGACTAACTCATCCAGAGAAGTCAGCCATAGCAGAGCACTTGATGAACCAGTCTGGACACAGCATATTATCTGAGAACACAGAAATGCTGGACCACTCTAACAACCACCATGTCAGACTACACAGAGAAGCCATTGAAATCCACAAGTATGTGGACAATTTCAACAGAAAGGAGGAAACCATGAAAATGAACAAAATGTGGCTAACAATATTAAAAAAACCCTCTAAAATCAGGACAGTAAATAAAGAACAACACTCTGAAAACAGAAGAATTCCAGGGATGAAACAATCAGGGCCAGCTAACACCTCCCAGGCAGGAATCAGCTAGGCCTTGAAGCTGCAAGGCCATCAAATACTAATCAAGGTGATTAATAACAACATTCACACTTGCCTCCAACAGACAAGAGTTCTTTCTCCCACCCTGGACCTTCCACAGATATATTGGAAACTAGGCAAGGGAGGTTTATATAAATCACAATCTCTGAGGACAACTGCCATAGAGGAGCGAATGCTTCTGGAACATGGCCATACAGCCCGGAAAACTCACAGCAACCCAGTGATTCCAGCCATGAAAGCCTTCGACAACACATGGAATACTGTCCTGCTTACTTCAAAGAACCAGCATGAACGCAGATCAAAGATAGCTGCTCTCAAAACCAATTTTTATTGAAGAATACATGACTTGGAAAAAGTCGAGAATGACCTAATGTTTACATACAATCATTTTTATCACCTTTGTTGCAACGTCACACCACACGTAAATGTCATCATCAAAACCCCACCCCCTGTATCACATTACTACTATTCCCACACAGTCTACCAATTATAATTGTTTATACTTTCAACCCCGAGTTCCCATGCTCTTCTATCTTCTTCTGCCAGGTGCTTTCATGAGACATTCAGGATTATTTATGTTATGACTCCAAGTCCAGGGCTTGGAAATTCAGCCCTGGGACTTGGTTCCATGACAGAATACTCTTTGTTTAGACAAAAGACATCCATGAATACCTGGCAGGAATGAGTAGCTATAACTCAGAGGCACATTGTGCCAAATGTTGATGATTTGTTAATTTCTGATATACAATATTTGTGCCATTCCACATAGAAGAAGAACACACACACTAATTCAGTCTTCAGAAGTCTCTCATGGTGAATATACATGATAGCCTGCCTGCCTCAATTAGCTTTTTTCTTTGGAAAAGAAAGATTACATCAAGGCACTTGTATGCGCTTAAGTTGATATATCTTATATGTGTTCCCTTATTTCATGAATTCCTGTTCATAAATGGAAGTTAGTAAACCTGATATATGTGGTGAAGTGCATACAAAATTGTCTGGCTCTTGGTGACTATATATTCTAGGTGAGTCATCTATGGCCTAATGGTATCTGGGAAGTGGAATTGGCTGAAGGTTTTCTAATATGGTTGTTAGTGATGGAGTGGTCAGAGCCCTCTTGTCTAGAAGAGTAACTAATACAAAAAAGAGTCAGTGCTCCAAATATGACTTATGTCCTTCCTGGACAGCTGGAGAGCATCCCTAGGAGCACATTATAACAGTATGAAGAACAGAATGTCAGAGGTCAACATTGGTAATTGGCAGTAAGACAGGAAGGGAGAATGGAATAACCTAGATAAACTAAGGGGAGGGGAGGCTTTGCACTGTTGATCAAGTCAAAGAATGGTGGACTCCTGAAAAAGAGTTTCTGTCATGTCAGGTCAGATCCCACAGACAGCTGCTCAGACAAGGGAACTGGGAAGAAAATGAGATGTGCTCAGTGGCTTACAGAAGTGAAATGATACCAGGCAGAGCTGGGTGTATGCATTATTTTAGAAATAAGGCCAAAAGGAAACTACTTTGCTAGATGGAGGCCTACTGTGAGTATGGACAACCTTTATATTCCTTAAAAGTCTACAGTTAAGTAGGTCATGATGTCTAAAAGTTACCACAGAGGAAGAGAAAAGAATAAAAGAAAAATTCAAGTTGACAAAAAATCTTATAAATTGCTTTGCAGTATAAAAGGACTGTAAACACATGCTTAACAAGATAACTATCTATTATCATTCTTTTCAGATTCCCATTTCACACAAAAAAACCCAGAACTCCAGTTCAAAGACTTGTCAATGTAAGTTTAAAGGTTTGTTTACTGTCATTATTAACAGTTGTTGTAATTAACATGCCAGTTTGGCTGTGTAACTTGATTTCTTTTAAAGCGAAAAGTGATAGAACACAAACACAAAGTGCACTTGGCTTTATGAGAATAACACCAAACTCCAATGGAAGCAAACATTTTTGTTTGACAACCTGCTGGGGAAGCAAAATCAGCAAAAGATATAATTAAATTGCAAAGGAAATTGAGATATCTGTTAGTCATGTGATAAAGAAGTTCTTCTCTAGATTTCCTGGCAATGGTGCAATTATCTTTTG